>NC_053162.1:83309968-83609968 GCF_016835505.1 Polypterus senegalus
ACTACAGTACATCCAATATTGCTGAGATAGGCTCTGATTCTTCACAACTCTGTAACAGCAGTAACAAACTGGTTAAGGAAAAAAATGGATGGATGGATGGAAGATATTTCTATTATATACTAGCTGTCCACAGTGGCTCTGCCTGCATAGCAGTGAAACAGAACAAACTTTAAAAATCCTTAAAGAAACAGGTATCACTAGCTAAGCAGAAGCAAGGTATGCTCCAACAAATCACGGGCGGCAGACCAACTCAAACAGAGGCTGGTGCGTGAGTGAGGAGGTCTCCGCCCAACTCCCCACTACTGACGTGATGCTTCCCTTTCCCCTTGGCCCGCAGCCCCTCTCTCAGATTAGCGTGAATAAATCGCTCCTGCAAGAGAACTATGATACTTAGCAAGATAGCAAGTCTCAAAATCAACCACAATGTTCAAGCAAATTATAGAAAAAAAAACAGATCTAAATCAGTTAAGTAGTTCTCTTGTGAAAAGCTGACAGACAGACTAATGATGGATTTTATATATAGAGAGACTTTTAGGGTTTTGTAAAATAAAGATTTTGTTTAGAATACATTATTGCAATTAATACTTTCAAAGAATGAAAAGCACCTGTTTCTTACATTTTTAAGATTTGAGCTCTAACATTTTGTTAGAATATCACATAAAAGTAATATTGACCCTATAAACCTAAGCCCAAAGAGCTATGAAATTTCAAAATATTCACATGTAGGAGTAGAATGTATAACCAATACATCTAGAGCTAAATATGTAGGAAGATTTAAAACAACATAACATTTTCAAACCAGCATAATCCATTTCATGATCAATCAAAGGTGGGCAAAACAAGGGACAGCCTATTTAGATGGGGCCTCACAACAAGCACTGAATGTCCCTGTGGTGAGCCCACCCAAACAATGGACCACATTCTCCATGAATGTTCCCAAGGCCCTACATGTAGCAATGAAGATCTTAAGGATGCTAATGACACTGCTCTTACCTGGTAACGGCAGTGGCGTGATAAGATATGATTATGATGATCTATTGGGCTCCTGGGTATTTGCTGTGTATTTAAAGGAAAAACCAAATTAGAACCAGTAAAGGAATTTGTTTTTCAGTCTACAGATACTAATATCCTTATTCTCCTATGTTGTTTGCCCATCTGGACCTTCCCCTTGCTTTTCTATCCTGGTTAGATCCAGTTTGGGGTCTTATTCAACTTACCCTCACCAACCTTAAGTTCAGGGTTTGTAGTAGGGGTAGGCCAGTCTAAAACAAACAACAGGAAGGAGAATTTTAAGATTAGGCGCCTTTTAAAATTTAAGGTCAGACACCCAATTTAATTTTTAACATTAGGGACCATGAAATAAATTGGTCCACACCCCACAAACTTTAAGGTAAGGATTTGGGGCAGGGAAAACAAGTGGCATCCGCTTTTTGAACAAGACCCCTAGTTTGCGCTCTTCTCTTAAAATAGTAATAGACATCTTTGCATGAAATCATCAGCTTCTTGGCAGTCTGTCACATGGAATACCCTTAATTCTGTAATAAAACAATATACTGACATGTTTCTTGAGAAAGCTGTTTCATTTTGTCTTTTCTTGAACCCAGAACTGAACTTTAGGAGTGCCTTTACCTTGCAACACAAGTGAACAGAATAACCAGTTTCAGCCATGTTAATGCAATTAGAATGGTTGATCTAATAACCGATTAGCATTTAAACATGACTAATTAAGGATAAGCAAAGGAAGCTGACCATTAGGGCACCAAAGAAATTACTGCTAAAAGTGAGGTTTTATAGCCGTATGTGAATAACAATATGAATTTCAAGCAGTAATGTTAAATTATATACACTAGTAATGTCATGTCTATATTTTTAACACTAGAATTACCAGAGCCTACGAAAAAAACTTGTAGATCCATCCCACCTTAAATCACTTCACACCTCTCCATCAGCGTCTTTTGTCCTGTAAATGTGTCGATAAGCAGCAAGCAGCCTACTATCACATACCCCCACCGCCACACAGTTTTCTCAGCTCAAGTCTGTTTACCTGCGTGTCATTTGCTTAGAGCTGTATAGAGTGAGAAGTCAAGCAAAATGACACCTTTTATAAATACTATATAGTTATTTGGAACACATGCATTTCATGTGTGGTCCGTGTCTACAACATTCTATGTAAACATATCGTTAAAACAGAAACATTTTTCATGCTTTAGTAATAATTGACAAAATGTAGATATGAAGTGTATAATGTGTGAAACCTGAAGTCCAAATATCAAATAAACACTTTCACAAAAGGTACAAATATAACAGAACAAATGTGCTTCTGTTCAAGAATATAACTGCAGAAAAAGAACCCGTGTTAGGGTGCGACATCGACACGCATTTGCTACGACCGCTACGGTGGCGCAACAGTTTCAACTGTTGCCTGGTAATTAAAACTTTAGGTTTGAGACCATTTGAGTCCGTTTTGAGAAGTGAGCTGCTCTTATTCTTACTATTTTAGAATAAAAACATACATTTGATTATGGTCTGTAACTGCTGGTGTAAATTTATGATACTTGTAAAGGCTAGCTTTCGTTTTTTTTAAATTCAGTTTTATTCTCTTTCGCGTTCACGATCCCACCACCCCTCCCTGAATTTGACACTGCTGTTTTCACATAAAGACGTGCTATAACACAGGTGAACGCAGTTCATGACGATGGTTCTACATCGGAGAAAGAATGCACTTTTGCCGTCGCTATACTTTGTATATGTACACAGGAAGCTCTGCAGTCTACTTGTGACTTTACGCTGTAGGAAGTAAGTAAATAAATAAAGGTAAATAAGTAAATAAAATTCGATCTGGATCTTATACACAAAGTACAGAGACAACAGCTTCCACCTGCAGCTATAGACGCTCCACTCTAGTGTTTAGATCTGGATGGTGCACGTGCCCAAAACATTAACATTTATATGTTACTTACATAAAAGACAGATCGAATGTTATTTACTTTTATTTATTTATTTACATGAAATGCATGTGTTCCAAATAACGATATAGTATTTATAAAAGGTGTCATTTTGCTTGACTTCTCACTCTATGCAACTCTAAGCAACTGACACGCAGGTAAACATACTTGAGCTGAGAAGACTGTGCGCTGGTGGGGGATATGATAGTAGACTGCTTGCTGCTTATCGACACATTTACAGGACCAAAGATGTTGATGGAGAGGTGTGATGTGATTTAAGCTGGGACGGATCCATGAGTTTTTTCGTAGGCTCTGGTAATTCTAGTGTTAAATCAATGTAAAGACATCTAGATGAAAAAAGTTATGAATCTTTATCAAAAACATGACAATTTCAGAGGTGACTCTTAACTTTTGAATGGTACTATATTTACTGTGTTGACTGAAAGTACACAAAATACAAGATAAAAAGACAAGATACGGACTGGGATATCCTGCTGGGGTCACATAGTGAGAACATTGAAGACGCTGTTGAATGCACAACTGATTACATCAACTTCTGTATGGACATTGTAGTTCCAGTAAGAACAGTACGCTGCTATGCTAACAACAAGCCATGGATTACAAGTGACATCAAAGGCCTTTTGAACCTGAAGAAAAGGGCTTTTAAAGACGGTGATCAGCATGAGCTCAAGTGTGTGCAGAAGGAACTCCTGAGTCCAGCTCAGGGCAGTGAAAGAGCAGTACAGGAGAAAGCTGGAGCAGAAGTTGCAGAACAACAGCATGAAGGAAGTGTGGGATGGGATGAAGATTATCACTGGCTGCAGCTCGAAGCGGGTGCCACCATCGAGACAGACGTGGAGAGAGCAAACCAAATGAACAACTTCTTTAATAGGTTTGATCACCCTAACCCACTCTCACCTCGGAGTACTGCATCCTCCAACCATCCTTCTGCTGATACCAGCATAGGTGAGACATCCCCACCCACAATTACAGCAGCCCATGTGAGCAGAGAGCTGAGAAGACTTTGTGCCAGCAAAGCAGCGGGTCCAGATGGTGTATCGCCACGACTGCTGAAGGCCTGTGCGTTGGAACTGGGGAGTCCTCAACAGCGCATCTTCAACCTGAGCCTGGAACAGGGGAGAGTCCCAAGGCTTTGGAAAACATCTTGTATCACCCCAGTCCCAAAGGTATCACGTCCTAGTGAGCTGAATGACTTCCGGCCTGTTGCTCTGGCGTCACATCTGATGAAGACCATGGAGCAGCTGCTGCTTCACCACCTGAGGCCACAGGTCCGCCACGCCCTCGACCCTCTGCAGTTCACATACCAGGAGAAGGTGGGAGCGGAGGATGTCATCATCTATATGCTACACCGATCCCTCTCCCACCTGGACAGAGGCAGTGGTGCTGTAAGAATTATGTTTTTGGACTTCTCTAGCGCCTTCAACACCACCCAACCTCTGCTCCTTAGAGACAAGCTGACTGAGATGGGAGTAGACTCACACCTGGTGGCATGGATCGTGGACTATCTTACAGACAGACCTCAATATGTGCGTCTTGGGAACTGCAGGTCTGACATTGTGGTCAGCAACACAGGGCGCCGGGGACTGTACTTTCTCGGTCCTGTTCAATCTATATACATCAGACTTCCAATATGACTCGGAGTCCTGCCATGTGCAAAAGTTCGCTGATGACACTGCTATTGTGGGCTGCATCAGGAGTGGGCAGGAGGAGGAGTACAGGAAGCTAATCAAAGACTTTGTTAAATGGTGCGACTCAAACCACTTACACCTTAACACCAGCAAGACCAAGGAGGCCCAGGCCCCTCATGGACCCTGTTATCATCAGAGGTGTATGTGTACAGAGGGTGCAGACCTATTAATATCTGGGAGTGCAGCAAGATGACATATTGGACTGGACTTCCAATACTGATGCTCTATGTAAGAAAGGTCAGAGCCGACTATACTTTCTTAGAAGGTTGGCGTCCTTCAACATCTGCAATAAGATGCTGCAGATGTTCTACCAGACGGTTGTTGCAAGTGCCCTCTTCTACGCGGTGGTGTGCTGGGGAGGCAGCATAAAGATGAAAGACGCCTCACGCCTGGACAAACTTGTTAAGAAGGCAGGCTCTATTGTAGGAGTAAAGTTGGACAGTTTAACATCTGTGGCAGAGCGACGGGCATTAAGCAAACTCCTGTCAATCATGAAGAATCCACTGCATCCACTGAACAGTGTCATCTCCAGGCAGAGGAGTAGCTTCAGTGACAGACTTTTGTCACTGTCTTGCTCCACTGACAGACTGAGGAGATCGTTCCTCCCCACACTATGCGACTCTTCAATTCCATCCGGGGGAGTAAATGCTAACATTATTTAAAGTTATTGTCTGCTTTTACATGCATTTTTATTACTATTTAATTTAATATTGTTTTTTGTATCAGTATACTGCTGCTGGATTATGTAAATTTCCCCTTGGTATTAATAAAGTATCTATCTTGATACAGGCTACTGTTACAGGATACAGTTTGGGCTTAAAGGTTGTGGCAATATTGTTGTGGCTTTTTTTTTTTTATATCATTTATTGAAGAGGTTACAAACATTGACAAACTTTAAACAAGAGACAAAACTTGAAAGGTTTAGAAGAGGTTATATTTTTTTCAAAATACTAGAATAAAAAGTACTTTATTTGAATTAGTATATGTGAAATTTAAAATTTTAACATATTACAATTTACATCTATTTGGAATCAGTACATTTTTACCCAATCAATAACCTAATAATTGCTTCTGCCTCCAACTCCACAGCCTTGTTTGTTAGTATCTGCTTTAAAAACTGAACTTTAAAAGCTTGAAGTTTAATAGTTGGAATTCACCCAAAGCTAATCATCTCATAAGACTAGTGAATGTAAGTTGTCCAGAATTTTTTTTAGGAATCGATCTAGTTGTTCTCGAGTTACAGTCTATAAAATGTTTACCACAGACACACAACAATGCTTATAATATGTTCCCAGGATATCTTCTGTAGAACATCATTTTTTAATGAAAACAGAGATAATGGAGACAGTAAAAAAAGAAAAAAGAAAAAAAAAAAAAAACAAACAATAGTAGCATAAAGGCAGCTGTGTGCATGAATATACCCTGTTAAAGACTGTCATTCCATCTAGGATTGTTCCTATGTTCTGGTAGATTATGCTGCAGTTTACTCCAGTTTACTGCAACTATAAAATTATTAATTATTGGTGAATGGATATTTAATATGACAATATGAAATATTTAAGTAAAAAATCCACACATTTTTTGCAGCTGAATCTATGCCGCTACTAACTGCTGTTTTATTTGCTTGCTTCTGAGAAGTAGGCTCAAAAAGCTCTGGTATAACTAAATATATATATATATATTTTTTAAATATAATTCAAATAAAATACAAACAAAACATTTACGTTTGCAATTCCTGAAAAAATGCAGTACAGTACTAGGTCTACTATGCCTTGACAATGTAAAATTACAAATATCACAGCAGCGTTAAGGGTCAAATAACTTGCTATGCAAAGTGTATAGAAAAGAATGTAACACTAAATATTTAACATTTCAAGGCTTACAAGATTAAAGGTAATATGTTGTCAGGGATATTACAATAACTTCAAAGGAAATAATTTATGCACTTTTTTACTGAAGAATCAAAGAACATAATGAAGATTAAAGGTAGGCATATTTGATTTGTTTTTGACATTCAGGAAGAGAAAAAAACGAGACAAGCGCAAAAAAGAAGGCTGGAAGTTTCTAAAACAATTTCTTCAGTTACAATCTGTTCAGCTGGACATTCTGGGAATGCTACCGGGGTGAAATTCACCCTTAAGACAGCAAAGAAAATTACAAGTCCAATTAAAATAGCCGCATGAGTTTTGCATGCTTTAAAGGCAAAAGATTGCTTCTGTCCGATTGTCATGCCGCTATTTTTAATTAAACCGTGAAATTAATTTTGTTCTGTGAGGAAGAAGTCAGACTAACCGATGGTGAAAAGATTCCCCACCCAGTAAATAAAAATAGATGTTAAACTTTAGATGTTACGGAAAGACTGATCTAGCTTACATCTACAAAAGAAAAGAAAAAAAGAAAAAAAATGTAAAGTTTAATTCCATACAAAAACATAAAAAGAAAGATAGAAAGCTAATAGACCTTAATTGGGGGAAAAAAGGAATTAATTTGGGGACTTAATTTACACTTCTTTTATGAAAGTTAATAAAACTTTTAAATTTAAAAAAGGTACAGTTTATTATTTTTCTTCTCCAAATCCGACAATTCCAGCCCAGAGTCATGTGGATCATATCCTATTCCTGGTATTATTAGGTGCCATCCTTTTCAGGTGTACACTTATTCACATTCAGCCACTGTAGATTTACCATGTAACTGAATTTGTACATCTTTAGTGGCATTTTGAAGGAAAACTAGATTGCCTACAGAAAATCCACATTGTCACAGAAAGGAAATGTAGTCTCCATAAGAGATAGTGACCAGTGCAAACTCAGTAATCATGAGACAACAGCTCTAACTGCTGCATCACACAAAGGAAGAATCCACAGTAAAGGGGATACAATGAATCCCAGTAATTAAAGAGAAAAAATAATTATTTCCCATGCAAAAATATGTAAGTTATAATCAGAAGTAAATTAGAAAACTACATGAAAATAATATTCTAAAATACATCTAACATAGTGTTTGAGAAGACCCAGTCAGCCATTTGTTTGAATGGGCAACAGGAGTAACATAGAAAACCAAACCATATGAAATCATTTACTTGACTTTCAAAACGCCTTTGATATAGTTTTGCACCAAAGATTAATTTTGAAAGTAGAAGGTATTGGCAACAAGAGTACCTTACAGAACTGAATTTAAAGATGGTTTTGTGGCCAGAGGCCAAGATACAGACAAGCGGACGTGGGCGGAGGTCATCAGTGGATTCCCTCAGGGGTCTGTACTTGGCCTGTTACTTTTTCTAATTTATATTAATGACATTGATTCTAAAATAGTAAACTGGTAAAATTCATTGATGACATTAAAATTGGAGGGATGGCAGATATAAGGAGGCAACAAAAACATTTCCAAAAGATATGGACAATCTTCATAACTTAGGAAACACTAATGATGCATAAAAGTAGGAATTGCTACACAAAAGAAACATTAATTATAAATGCAAGATGAGCAACCCAGACATACAGTACAGGATGTAACCTCCAAGTAGAATATCAGAGATTTAATTTAATGTGACATTCTTATCATCAGAAGCAATCAAATGAGTAAATAAAACATTAGATTATTCTGTAGAAACTGTTGAATGAAAATCAAATGGTATAATGCACTAGTGAGACCATTCTGTGTGCAGTTCTGGTTGCTATAAAAAAAGATATAACAGCATTTGAAGCTGTGCAGAGAAGTGCATCACAGGACTAAATAGCATGTCCAACATTGACTAAGGGAATTTTGCCTATTTCAGTTTGATTTGTCTTAAGCAAAGAAGGCTGCATGGACACCGAATTCATGATTGCAAGATTCACAAAGTGATCAATAAAGTTTAATCGAGAATTCTTTCAATTTAATAGTGAATTGTGTACTTGAATGGAAATTAAAAGAAAATGCATGTAAGCCAAGAAGCAGTTATTTATACAAAGAGTCATGGAAATCTGTAATAAAATATTAGGTCATGTAGCTGAAAGGGGCAGGGGTGTCTCAAAAACTATTAAAAAGTATCCGGAAGAGATATTGGGACAATTTACTATAGCTATTATCTCAATAAATCTGCTTGATGGACAAAAATGTTTCCTGTTATTTGCCAAACCTAAGTTCTTATGTTCACCATTTTGCAACTGGGTTGTTCATGACAGACGTAAAATTCAATTTTATGATTCTCTGTCAACAGACTTACAAATCTGCAATGCTAATCAATCTTGAATGGGTGTGACGTACAATAAAAAACAGCATAAATAGCAACCTATATTGCTGCATCCTGGAATTAGAAATGTAAAATACTTTACTGATACACACAAGTGCTTAAACCTAAGAATGCATGGGCAACCTCAAGCACCAATGGTCAATCAAACAGCATGAATTCATAATATTGGAAACAAACAGGCAAAAATCCCATTCACACTGAGAGGACTCTCAAACTCTAGACCTGTAGGTTTTTTGTTCTTCACACTGTTTATCGACTGTCCACCCTTCAATACTTTAATTCAGTCTCCAAACTATATATAAAAGCCAACAGCATATGTAGTGCCCAAAATAAGCCTGTGATGTCACAATATTACATATGCAATACATAAAACAGTCATTCAAAAACTAAAACTGGCATTGCAATTGGATCTACAAGTAAACGCCAACATACTTTAGTGTAAATTAGCCTGATTACACTTCTCAACATATATGTGCCCTGAATTCAGGCCCTTTACTGTCCTTCCAAACCTATGACTCGTAACCTGCTTCCAGCCTACTACAATTCCATTTGTTCTGCTCTGCTAAGAAATCTACTCCTTAACGCAAATTTGTAGGACTCATATTCTTAAGAACCAATGATGCTGTACTTCAAAATAACTGACTTGTTTCTCATCTTTAAAGAATTTCTCCATTACTCTGAATTGTCCATCCTTTATCTGGCCATTATCTATCTTGGTTACCCCAATTCACAGACACAGACACACTAGAAATAAGTCATCCACATCTAACTATTCAATAAATTTGTAACTCAGGGTATGAAGGGTCTAAGTGTCCATCCTGGCAGCACTCGTACAAAGGAAAAACCCTACTGTGGATGCCAGTCTACTGTACCACAGGGTGCTGTCAAACACATATCCAAAATCTCTGATCCTTCTCATATTTTTTGAAATAGACACCCTTGGCAATGGCCTGTTCTGGAGTCCAAACCATGGGTGCTTATATGGTTATGAATGTGCTTCATTACTGTGACCTCAATCCCACATCTCATTCGAAGGATGGTGCCATTTTTACACCACACTGCACCGGAGTATCTGTGAGGGGGTCTTAGACCTCTTATATCATTGAAAGATGCTGAGAAATTAGTTCACGCTTTTGTTTTCAGTCGTCTAGTTTACTGTAACGCACTCCACTCAGGACTACCCAAAAAAAGACATAAATCGATTGCAATGAGTGCAGAATAGAGCTGCTAGACTCCTAACTAGGAAAAGAAAATCTAAGCACATCTCTCCAGTTTTGATGTCACTACACTGGTTACCTGTGTCATTCAGAATTGACTTTAAAATACTGCTTATGGTTTACAAAGCCTTAAATAATCAAATGTGAACATTTGTAAAAGGATTTTGTTTCCGAGTTAGAACTTGCACTGAAAAACGGCCATTAATGAAAAGTCAGAAGAAAATAGCTCAATGCTTTATTAATTAATTTACAGAAAAACGTTTCAAATGTATTAATAAAAAGATAGTAAAGCAATACTCATGTACTTTAAATAAGAAAATAAAAATAAACTAAGAATTTGAATTATTTACAGTATGTCAACCACATGCTTGAACCTTCTACAGTTTTTGACAAAAAGTACTGATTTAATGTACTCTCCACTTTCTGCATGTTTTGTGATGCTACATTTTCCTTCCAATGCTGCTACTTTACTTTTCTGACCACCACCACCACCTTCACATCCACTGGATACACATTTCTGGGGCATACTGACTACACGAGAACTACCACTAACTGATGATTGTGAGAGAAGTGTAAATGAAGACACAAAAAAATTAAAATGGTCATTAAACATGTACTATTCTATAGAGTACTATTTTCCTTCCAATTTCCTATCAATATAATTATCAATCTAGAAAAATACTGCTCCTTGTACCATGTGGAGTTGGTCTTGCAGTGTTCTCTATATCATTGAATGTCCGTGCATAAGTGCAACATGAACATATCAGTTTAATGATGGGGCTTAAAGAGTCACTAAAATGAAGACCACTTCGTGTTTTGTTTCTTTTTCTTTTTTTAAATTATGTGTCTGATGTTTTCGACATTTTCTGAGTCAAGACCTTGGAACACCTGTCTACAATGAGATACAAAGAGTATACAATGGCAGGACTGCCAGACTGTGATATCAAAGACTTCATTTCATCCAGAGCACTACAGCTTGTTCTACCCTGTGTTGCATATTGTACTGTAGCCTTCCTGATCATCCTCCACTGACTACCAGTTCAAGCCCCAAATGTTAATTTACTGGGTATTAGCAGTTTTAAATATGCCATATATTTTGAGTCAGGGATCTGTGGTTAATTTCCACTTTTTGTTTGGGCTAAAAGAATTCTGGTCTACAATACTTGGTTCTTAGATGGCCTGCACACTCAACTAGGACAGCTGAACCAATCTCCAGTGTTTGAATGGGGCTGCTGATCCACCTATTCAAGCGTCAACAAGCATCTTAGGTCTAACACCCTTGTGATTATCTTTTTACTCCTGGATTAATTTCTTGTAATTATTTTGACTTACAGACTTATATCATTTTATAGCTTAATTTCTTTCCCTATTTATATAACAATTAGCAGGCTGAACCTTGCTGAATTCAAACATAACCAACACAGTTTTATAAATTTCTCATTTTTAAGTAACTTGGGTATCTATAAATGCAGAGACTAAGTTCCTAGAACCAGTTTCCAAATTTATTATCCCAGGTCTTTGTATTCAGGTAAGAAAAAAAATAAAAGCAGAATATTTATTCCTCTCCATCCTTGTTCAGTTCAAAATAAACTTGAATTCCTTTAATAAAACAACAAGGGCAAACACATGTACATTGCACAGAGAGATTTATAGAAATGTGACATTTATCTTAAAAAAAGGAGAGAAAAAATAAATGTTAAAGCAAAGTTTCTGGAGCTGGTAAAAATTTTGCTATGCAATGTAAGCAAACATCAAAGTTTTATGAAAACGTTCTTCAATTGTCAAAACCATTGTAAATTTAAATACATGCAGAAAATGTAAAGCCTATGATAACAGAGTGCTGCTGCAAATAATCTAATAGTAACCCACACTGGCATCATGATGTCATGACGTTAAGTCTTAAAAATTACAGCCATTACCGTAGCTACCCAAAAATGAACAGAAATAATAAGTGTGGAAATGGAAACTGGCTGACATTTAATAAAAGAAATGTGCCCAGATAAGTACCTTAAATCCCTCTTGGAAAAGGAACATCATGGCTTGGTGATGAATAAAACTGTGCATGAGTATCCTATGTGTGCACCCCAACCAAGAGGCACCTTCTTTTAAAGGCACCAACAAAAAGTCAAAACCATTAAAGAAGGATCAAGTGGCCCTAATGTTCGCATTCTATTAAAGACAATGGTAATTACCTCTGCCATTTGGAAAAGTCAGATGCTACTTTTAGAGGACTCTAAAGAGCAGCACGATATTATATTGTCGATGTATCCCACTTAATTGACAGGTAGTGGAACGTATTACTGACTGTAACCATAAGGGAGTGACCCTACAGGCATAAAGAGGATGCTTTAATTACAAATAAGCTGGGTGGATGAGAGTGCATCAGTAGATACAGTATTTAGTGGCAAAGGACAGTACATCAAAATGGCACTATTCCTGTCTATTGACCAAAAATTGAAAATTTAGGCACCTAATTTAAGTACAAAGCAAAGGACCAATAAATGCACATGAAAATAATGTCTAATAAGTGCAGCTAGTTTCTTGCACAATGGTAGTAAAATGCTTAGCACTTCTAAAACAAATCAGGACATTTTCTTCTTATTTTAATAAAACATGTGACGCTTCCATATTAACATGAGGCAAGTGATGTACTTTTAGTGACATGTAATATGAATTTATTCTCATTTATATATCCATTTTTTTAAACCTGTTTATTCCATTATAGGATTATGGAACGGCAGAGTCATTGCAGGGCACCAAATAACTTTAGATGAGCTGACAGCCGGTCACAGGCCACAATGTGGAATTTCAACCCACCTAAACTGGCAGGTATTGAAATGTAGAAAGGAGAGTAGCAGGAGAAAAATCCACATAAACATGAGAAGAATGTAAACTCCACTTAGACACTGTGTGAAAGTAGGAGTATCAACCACAGGGTCACTGCAACATAAGTAAAATTTAAACAAAAGAAAATGTGAGTTTTGTTAAAAAGCTTACAGACAAACCCTGTAAAGGCTGATGGTACAGCATGACTTGTGTTCGGCTAATGGTATTTATTTACCAAAAGGTTCCTATCTATAGACAGGACATGGCACTATGAGAATGAGACTTCTTTTACTGAAATTATTATGTAACAGACAGAAAATACCTTGCTGCTTATAGGAAATAAAGTTTCTATACTTGGATTAAGCTTATCAGTAAAAGTAACAGTTGATAGGATTCATCATAAAACAAAAATAGGTATAAAGCAACTTTAATAGAGTCCATGAACATGAGAAAATATAAATAACAACCCAATTTATGGAATGCACAAAAGAAACAAAAATCTGTTATATTATTATTAATCTTTCCATGGCCCTAATTTAAGTATAAAACAAAGGACTACTGTGTAATTGTTGCCTTAAACAATAGAGGCATTCCAGAATGCTCCATTTAACAAACAAGTAACCTAACCTAAGAGATTTACAGGAATTTCCAATACAAGAAAATCTAATCATCCACTTTTCATTATTGGCAGCGCCAGATGCTAGGAGTAGCCAACTCTGACAGGAAGCTAGCCCATTTTAGGCTACATCTTCACATACAAGGCCTAATTAGAAATTATAAACTTGCCCTGCGCCTGGTGCTGTCAGGATATGATCTAACCCACCACAATCCGAAATAAGATTAATGAGGTTTGTGAATGTTATGCTTGGTTAATCTGAAGTGTACATGATCGTGGAATACATGAAAATTTCACAAAAAGTAACACAGCTGAAATTGAACTCCACATATTCATTGAGGCAACTGTTCACTTCTCCAAATACGATGGCTACTTATTTGTTGTTCTAAAACCAGACCATATGATATGGAAAGCAGGGAGACAGAAAATGCATCAAAGTACAACCTTGTGTTGCCTGCTTGAACACAGCAAAATTCTGAAAATGAATTGAGGGTAATCATGACTCTAATCTGTATAAAACTTCAAAGAGGATGAAGATATGGATATAGCATGAAATTGGTGAGGACAAGACAATTTTTTTGGGTGGGGTAAACATATGTGGTTAAATTAAGAGTCTCTTATTACAAGGATTGTAAAAAAAACATTGTGATGAAAGGAAGAAATGCAAAATCAAGAAAGAAGGCAGGCGTGACTGGTGCCATATAATATTCTTATTTTCAAAATTGTCATGCAAGCAGTATATATGCTTTATCATCTAACTTCATATTTTAATGCATTTCTTTTTTGTACAAGCATAGTCTTATATGTATATTTACAGCATAAATTGGAAAGCAATATTAAAAATACAAAAGATCCCATAGTCAGATATCAAATCATATAAAAACAACATACCACATCCTCCGCCTGCCCATTCTACAGTTACAAAAATATTTGCTTTTAGGCTTTTTGACTGCTTCCTCCTAGCATCTAAATAGAAAATGCAAGCCTAGTACTGTCTCCAACTGAAATAAGGAGGATGTGTATGAATTATAGACTGTGCCCTTACATTACCTTGTAAATATTTTTAAAACAAGAGCCAAATACTTAAAAAGCATAATTTTATAAAAGAAGCATTGTTTTCTAGAACAACTCTAGTAGGGGATTTTTAAAATGCCACATAGTGGTCAATTAAAAATGAAGTTTGGGTGCTTATATAATGACCACCATACTAAATAACTCTTTCAAAAAGCCATGAAGGAGCTATGGAAGGAATGCCTTGATTTAATTTTGCTCCGCTTTCAATGGTTTTTGCGTTGTCTGGATATAGCCGTAAAGGCGCGGCCAAATTCCAGCATGATGATTTTCATATGTACATGTAGTCCACTAGAAATAGAACTGTCAAAATGTTTCAGATGATACCACAGTACAGGAAAGAGAACAAGTTTTTTGCTTTTTTTCTTGGAGAGAATTATATTTTTTAACAGTTATTAAAATAAACCATCAGCATATGCCAGACAGTGGAATAGTCAGAGACAGTTTAATTATTTTTTTTTTAAATGTACTACTTAAATGTGATATTTGGTTTGCCAGACACGTAAAAGGGAAGAAGGAATTCTGAGTCAGCAAGTTAGTATGATCAACACACTAAAGCAAACCTACACTCTTTTAGATATTTCGTTGACCACGGAAAAAAATTAAGAATCCAATCTTCTCTTATGTAGTGTTTAGTCTAGTCCAGATGAAATTTCCCCATTTTCCGTGGGCCATTTATAATCTATAATTTACAGTTGCTTCTTTTGAGACCAGAACAGTAGATACAACACTACAGGTTCAGTTATTCCATCCATCCATTTTCAGATTATGGTCTATATATTGCTAGACACACTTTCTCACATACACACTCTGATTCATGCAAAACTACAATTAACTGTCAACCAACCTGTCCTCAAAGTCTTTGGTTTTGTGGAATGGAAGGGGCCTGGAATATCCTTACATGGTGTAAATGTGCAAACAAAATACAAAGAGCGACAAGGCTGGGAGTTCAACCATCACCCTTAGAGCACAAACCATATTACCACCATGGTACCCAGAGCTCAATTTATCCTTCATTATGACAACAGACCACTTACAAATGAGTGTGGAAAGTGACATTCTTTCCAATGTTGTATTCACTCTTTCTTGGATATTATTCAATCAATTAATTAAATGAATTTTCAAACACAGCATTTTATTTATCAGCATTCATTTCAATGAGGTTTAGATCTTTTCAAATAAAAATCATAGCACATTGAAAAACAAGGTAACTGAAAGGGAACTATCATTTAATGCAAGAAAAATGAGACAATCAGCTGGTATACTATCTCTTTTTTCAGAGAAGTTGTGAAACACACAGTCTACAAGGTTTCTTGTCATTTAGACTCACAATCACTGTTGCTAGAGCAGCGCAGGCTGCACCGTTCAATAGTAATTAAGCATAAGAAACTGAGATGCCTTCATTTCAAAGATTTTTGGCATGATTAGCTGTCTGCAGTTGGCTCCCCTCTGCTAAGCACATGACATCTCGCTTCTTCTCGGCATCCAAAATGAAGCTCAGAGTCAATAATTGTATTAGTATAATAATGGATTCGATACCACTTTTGTACTAATACTTGTTCAAACATAAAGTTGCTGCAAAAACACTTTGTGATGGTACATGTTCAGTATAAGCAATAAATCGATTTGGTTAAGGAGAACAGCTCCTCCAGTTCAAACTAATAGCAGATGTTTCATACTGTTATGTACTTTAGATATTTTTACTCAGTGAAAAGAACCAAAACCACACATGGGTAAATTAATGACACTCCTGCATGAAAACTAAAGAAGACTTAATTTAAATAGCTGTTTTATCTAAATACTCCAGAAAAAGAACAACACTAGGCAAGACCTAGAAAGGATGGCTTGGGGTTATACAACTGATACATTGATTAGCCGCAAATTAATATCTTTTATCTGGTCTTTTGTTGCAATGCCAGAGCTTTAATATCTACTATAATAAAAGATGTAAGCTTACCTTTCTATATAAATTTCAATTCCAGACAACTGCTTATGTATCTATTAAATGATAAAAGTCCTCCACACACATAACATTATTAAGTCCATGCTTGATGCTCTTCTTCAGGATTATGTGATGATAGTTATCAGAATTGATTTTCTAAAACTCAATAAGCCACCTGTAGTGAATCTGTCATACAAAGCGTTGCACAACTTTATACATTCTGATTGACGTCCACAGTTTATTTAGACTAAACACCAACATAAAATTATAAGGTCATTTATTTTGCTGCATTATTTATACATCTCATGACACATTGCTTCATCTGAGAGGAAAGAGGCCAGTTGTCAAAAACTCATTACTTTTACACAATTTTTGAAAGAATGCTACGTGACGGAAGGCTATGTAATGCAGGGACTGTTTGGTGAGCAGATGATCAATATTTTAAAGGGTTCAACTTCTTAACACAAAAACCCCTAAAAATCATTTTATACATATTGTTTATTAGTGCATTCTTATGTTTGTTGTATACAATTCTAGTTTCCTTCAAAGTAAAAAATCTTCAAAGTAAGAACAGTGGTAGCATGAAAAATATTCTAGGCTTCAAACATAAAAAAGACATTGGTCAATATAATGCAATTTAGTTTTTGTTCAGTTTCTCTTGTTGATTTGTGTTTGCTTCAGAAATAGATTGGATATAGGGGTACTGTGGTGATCATTTTTGGACATTACAATCAAGCTGCTGAGTAGTAGTTGCTATAAGGTTATTTAATTCTTCTTTTTATTATTATTATTTATCATTCCTCTGTTATTGTAATAGGAATACATTAAAAAAAAGTAGGATGTAAAGCATCTGTGCATACAATAAGTGATACGATATTTAAAATCATGTTGAAATTTAATTTCACCAAAAAAAAATCTGGAGAGCTAGGAAATTAAATTAAATAAATCCACTGAGTTGTCACTCAAAGAAACTGAAGCCTCTAAATGGTTATTAGAGCCTTAACAAGCTGACTTGACAACAATGTTGCTAATTCCAGGCAAATTCTGAAGAAGCTTTCTTTAGTTCCTCAGCTGAGAAATCTGATTTATTCTAATTTAAAAAAAACGGGAAGTCCTTTCCATCCCATTAGTAGTAAGTGGATTGAGATTTGTCCTAATCACATATCACAACTGATTTTTCACTATGCAAAATTATCTAATCCATCCTGAAGACAAAACAGGTACTGTGCTTGTCCACTGCTGATGTGAGAAGAACTTTGTTGAATATAAACTCACGCAAAGCTGCTGGACTGGACTACATACCTGGCTGAGTACTCAAGAAATGTGCAAACCAGCTGACAAATACAGTTAGGTCCATAAATATTTGGACAGAGACATCTTTTTTCTAATTTTTGTTCTGTACATTACCATAATGAATTTTAATGAAACAACTCAGGTGCAGTTGAAGTGCAGAGTGGGTTGAACAAAACGATTGCATAAAAATGTGAGGCAACTAAAGCATTTTTTAACACAATCCCTTCATTTCAGTGGCTCAAAAGTAATTGGACAATTGACTCAAAGGCTATTTCATGGGCAGGTGTGGGCAAGTCCGTTATTATGTCCTTATCAATTAAGCAGATAAAAGGCCTTGAGCTGATTTGAAGTGTGGTGCTTGCATGTGGAAGATTTTGCTGTGAACAGACACCATGCGGTCAAAGGAGCTCTCCATGCAGGTGAAAGAAGCCATCCTTAAGCTGCAAAACAGAAAAAACCCATCCGAGAAATTGCTACAATATTACGAGTGGCAAAACTACAGTTTGGTACATCCTGAGAAAGAAAGCAAGCACTGGTGAACTCAGCAGCAAAAAGACCTGGGCGTCTACAGAAGACAACAGTGGTGGATGATCACAGAATCATTTCCATGGTGAAGAGAAACCCCTTCACAACAGCCAACCAAATGAACAACACTCTCCAGGGGGTAGGCGTATCAATATCCAAGTCTACCATAAGGAGAAGACTGCATGAAAGTAAATACAGAGGGTGCACTGCAAGGTGCAAGCCACTCATAAGCCTCAAGAATAGAAAGGCTAGATTGGACTTTGCTAAAGAACATCTAAAAAAGCCAGCACAGTTCTGGAAAAACATTCTTTGGACAGATGAAACCAAGATCAACCTCTACCAGAATGATGGCAAGAAAAAAGTATGGAGAAGGCGTGGAACAGCTCATTACCCAAAGCATACCACATCATCTGTAAAACACGGTGGAGGCAGTGTGATGGCTTGGGAGTGCATGGCTGCCAGTGGCACTGGGACACTAGTGTTTATTGATGATGTGACATGGGACAGAAGCAGCCGAATGAATTCTGAGGTGTTCAGAGACATACTGTCTGCTCAAATCCAGTCAAATCGATTGGCGCATTTCATGATACAGATGGACAATGACCCAAAACATACTGCCAAAGCCACCTAGGAGTTTATTAAAGCAAAGAAGTGGAAAATTCTTGAATGGCCAAGTCAGTCATCTGATCTTAACCCAACTGAGCATGCAATTCACTTGTTGAAGACTAAACTTCGGACAGAAAGGCCCACAAACAAATAGCAACTGAAAGCCGCTGCAGTAAAGGCCTGGCAGAGCATTAAAAAGGAGGAAACCCAGCATCTGGTGATGTCCATGAGTTCAAGACTTCAGGCTGTCATTGCCAGCAAAGGGTTTTGAACCAAGTATTAGAAATGAACATTTTATTTCCAGTTATTTAATTTGTCCAATTACTTTTGAGCCCCTGAAATAAAGGGATTGTGTTAAAAGAATGTTTTAGTTGCCTCACATTTTTATGCAATCGGTTTGTTCAACCCAATGAATTAAAGCTGAAAGTCTGCACTTCAACTGCATCTGAGTTGTTTCATTTAAAATTCATTATGGTAATGTACAGAACCAAAATAAGAAAAAGTTGTCTCTGTCCAAATATTTATGGACCTAACTGTATGTTTACAACCATCTTCAACATTTCCCTGAAGAATGCAATCATTCACAAATGCTGCAAAACAACCACCATCATCATACCTGTGTTGAAGAAGCCCTCTGTATCTTGCCTCAAAGACCATCACCCTCTAGCACTCACTCCTGTCATCATGAAGTGTTTTCAGAGGCTTGTCTTGGGCCACTTGAAAGCCAGACTTCCTATATCACCGACTCTCTCAGTTTGCCTCTCACCTGAACCATTCAACTGAAGATGCTATATCATCTACTCTTTACCTGGTACTGTCCTATCTGGACAAAACAGAAACTTTACTAGAATGTTTTTGTTGACTTCAGTTCAGCTTTCAAAATCATCATCCATCAGAAACTCATAGAAGTTGAGTCTGTTAAGTTACAACACTTCCCTATGCAAATGGATCCTGGACTTTCTGACAAACAGTCCACATCAGAAACCGCATCTCCAGTACCACTGGTGGCTCACAAGGCTCTGTACTCAGCCAACTCCTGGTCACTCTGCTGACTCATTATTGTATGACTGTATTCAGCTCTAACACTGTAATTAAGTTTGCAGATGACACAATGCTGGTGGAACACATCAACTGTGGGATGAATCAGCTTACAGCTGACTTCAATGTACACTAAAAATGTCTTTGATAAGAACCTCACCTTCAACATAGAATAAAATACTCCTTAAACAAATTACATTTCTTTATGTTCAGTGGTTTAAATTCCTGCATTAATGATTTTTGTCACTGCTTACTGAACTTTACTCCTAAGTAGGCGTTGGGCCCAAATCTGATTGACCTTTACATGTTGCTCAAAACAAGAATGCCATTACTTAAGTATCAGTTTTGTCTTTTCTCTTATTGACAATAAATTGAATTCTGTTTGCAATGCTAGCCTTTAAATATAGCTCACTGATGGGAGGTCCTGCATAATCATCTTTATTTTTAGAGAAATCAGCAATTAATTCTGATGACTTTCTGTCTTGTAAATTATATTTGCAAGAAGTGCAACTGATTACCTGCTCATTTTAAATATACTTTGGGTTTTTCCCCAAGCATTTTCACGTATAGTATACGTATAGTATACCTCAAAAGAAAAATTAATTAAATCAATCTGTTTAATCATAAATTTAATAAATACTTGCCCTGCTATTAATAAGGGGCCGAGTTGCTAGTTTCAAGTTGGGTAGTGTTATTTAAAATCTTAAGCTCTAGGACAGAAAAAAGTGTGGTCAGAAATGACAATGGCATTATAATGGCAACCCTTTTTCAAGGGAAGCTGGCTATAACAGTATGAACAAGAAAACAGTTGATTCTTGAAGGGGTGTGATGCCTGGAGAAAAAAGAATATTGTCTCAAATACAGGTAAAGAAATCCCCATGGGTCTGACAATTTATGGTCAATGACAAAGTGTGAAATTATCGAGCTCTTCTTATGACTGAGATAAACTGCAGGATTTAACACCCAATTCAAAACCTCCTACTGGTCTTAGAATATGAATCTTACTATCAGGAATTAGCAAGAGAACTTTCACTGTGAATTACCTTTCATCTAAATTTGTTAAATTAATTTAGTTCATTTATTCTACCCAACAACTATAAAAAGGCAGGCCTTTGAGCTAACATTTACTTAGAAATTACATACAGCAATGCTGTATGAATCACTATTCCATTTCCCCTAGTCTTCTAGTCACAGTTAAAGCAAAGTCAGTCTTGGATTAACTTTAATATTTAAACTGGCCTCCTCTCTAAAAGGTACTTTGGATATCAATGAGCTGAAAGGTGACACTAAATTTTTCTTTTAAATTCATTATTGACACTATAAAAAATTAAATGTGTCCAGGGTAGCAAGTTTTTGTGTTTTAGAATGCATGTACTCAAGTAACAGAGGAAACCATTATCTTTTTGAATTCTTTAATGTAGAGAAGAGCCAAGCAAAATGACACCTTTAATTGGCTAACTAAAAAGATTACAATATGCAAGTTTTCGAGGCAACTCAGGCCCCTTCTTCAGGCAAGATGTAATACAGAAACTGAAGTTTCCTGTGTTTATATCCACACACTAGGACAAGAAACACCAATGGTAAATCTTTAAAGGAAAAATCTTAAATGTAAAAAATTAATAGGTTCACTCAGGCTAAGATTAATTTAACAAGAGAGAGAAGAACAATGTATGGTCAAGAGATTTTTGGATAAAATAACTGTCCAACAAAGTCCTTTGAAGTTTGTGATGAGTTTTTCAAAACAATATGGGTCTGTAGACAGGTTATCTGTGACAGTCTGAGAGATGCAAACAGTCCTCATACCTGGCTATAAAACTCTTGTCTCTATTCAAGCCATGTTGTAATGTATTAAATTTTAACATGAGCTTAACTTCCCATTCTTTTCTCTCTTGCTGTGTTTTGAAGTTGCCCATAAGCACTGTGACTTTAAAGTCCCTCTCACAGTGTCCATGGCTGTTGCAGTGGGCCACTAAAGGAACATCTGTGTTGCCATGTTTAATGTGGAATCTGTGCAAATTCATTATCTGGCGGAGTGTTTGTCCAGTTTCTCCCACATAGAGTGCAGTGTCAGGACATTTCATGCAGAGAATTAGGTAGACAACATTGGATGATCTGAAGGTTTGGTGGTTGTCTGTATGCCAGAAGGGGAGGTTCAGGAAATACATTTTTCAGTGTTTGGTCGTTGTTTAGCATTGGCTGAAGTTCTTTTATAATTTTTCGAAGTGTTTCAAGATGTGGGTTGTAGGTGACAACAAGGGGGATACGGTTCTTGTTGTCTTTGTTTTTGTTGTTTTTATATTCCAGAAGGTTGTCTCTGGGTATGGCAGTAGCTCTTCTTATTTGAGTGTCTGTTGTTTTGGGGGTATAACCTTGTTTGATGAAATCTTGTCTGAGCTCCTGCAGTTGTTGATCGGTCTGTCGGGTCTGAGAAAATACGATTTTACCGAATTGCTTGGCTAAAAATAATGGAGCGTCTTATATGCTTGGGGTGGAAGCTGTCTCAAATGAGAACTATTGTGATGTGAGATGCATGTAGTGATTGCATGTATTCTTAGTGCACTGTGCATTTCTGAGCAGTAGACTTCACTCTGTATAATTTATTTTTGCTATAATTGGAAATTCATTAGAAAATAAAGTCAATCTGATGATTAAAGAAGCTATACTGGACAAATGTGTACCTGTAATTGGTAGTTAGTTTCCTTGGCCACATACTAAATGCTGCTTTGTATGTGTAATTTCCATTTTAAAGGTGTTAATTCTTTTATTTGCATCTTTTATTTTTTAAAAAATCCACTTGTCTACACACCTTTATGTTAATTGTTTTTTGCTGGAAATTTTCATTGCATTAAAAATAAATGAGAATTTCAAATGGTATTATATAGGAGCACTTAATATTTTACGTTTCTCTATAGCAAACAGCTCCCAGTATCACTGACTGCAGTAATAAGTGAAAGAGAAACAGCATTTAAGATTTTACTGTTGAAAATGTGCTCATCTTGTAATTCATATCTTACAACTGCCTCTGTGCGTTTTTAATTACTCTCCATCATATTTCTCAGATTAGCGCAAATGTGAGGCCCTTGAGCCAATCATGTTACAGGTTAATGCACATGCACATCATATATGATAGCACTATTATTTTTATTGTGTACCTATTATAATAAGCAATTTATTTTAGCATCTGCTTAGACAATAGGAGAGTGCCATAAACATTAACATTTGAATTTCCCAAGATCAATGGAAATTATTATGCAAAATCAAGTTTTTAGTACAAGCTCAGAAAATGTACATAATATGAAGGTTAATAATACTGACACTATTTATCATGTCTAGGAATGGGGATGAAAAAAAATCACTGTAAACTAGCATACTAATTTCTATTTACAAGAAAACATCTTATGAAATATGTTCATGTAATATATATTGTATGTAAACACTTGTTCTGAAAGGAAGCAAATACTGTAAACACTAGAAGCATATGTGGAAGTTTTGCCTTGAACTACATTTAACTAAACACTGGGCCACCATCCAACATACAGGTGCAGTATACTACTGCACAGTAAAGATCTTCTAATTTTAAAAACACTCAGAAAAACTAATCACAGAAAAACAAGTAAATAAAGAAATTATATACAGGAAAAAAAACACATAGTATATTCATGGCGCTTTTCATGGCAGCTGCTATGACCAGGGGCCTCATGTATAACGGCATGCATAGAAATCACACTAAAACATGCCGTACAGACAAAAACAGAAATGTGCGTATGCACAAAAAAATCCAAATGCATAAATCTGTGTGTATACCAACTTCCACATTCTTCTGCTACATGAATCCCAGTCAGTGTGATATGTAATGTCGGTGCATGCGCCAGCCAGCCCACCCCGTCTCCTCCCACAATTGCGCCTATTTGAATATGCAAATCAATATAAAACACATCTTAAGTTCAGCATTCTGTGAAAAGACAATGGCAAAAGCACAGGGAAAATTGAAGAATTTCAGCGAATGCCAAGTGGAGGCAAGGAAAAACATACTATTTGCTGGTTTAGACAACAAAAGGAAGTTGACCGAGTGACACAGAGCGGCAGAAAGACGCACAGTGCCCAAAATATAAAAAAAGTGGTCAGATATAAAAGTCACCCTGAAAAGGTCCAAATGTCCACTTTAACCTTGGAATTTCCATTTTAATCACATAGTTTATTTTGTTATTAAAGTAGAGCATCATAAACTTAATCTTAAAATCATTTAATTTACTAGTTTCTCAAATCCCATCGTAACTGAAGTTGCATGTTAAATGCTTCATATTCTATGTACTCTGTGTGTGTGAATCACTATGTGCTTCTTAAATGGGCTTTCTCTTATGCCTACAGGACACAGAATACATTACATTCATGATATTACAGCTCTCTGAACAATTAAAATATTAAGATGTATACTTGATATCATTTTCATGATGATAGGAATTAAAGTATGCAGTAAACATGGGGGCACGGTGGGACAGTGATAGTGATGAGCTGGTGCCCCGTCCACAGATTGTTCCTGCCTCCTGTAAGATGCTTGCTGTGCCGTGTGTGACCCTCGATTAATAATATATTGCAGCAGTACTGTCTCTTTCAAACGTACTAACCCCCAATTCCTGCCCTTTCTTTTCTTTCTCCAAGTAACCAATCAACACACAATCAGCTCTGTAATTAAATGTCAAGCCATCCATAAGCTTAGAACACTGATTCTTCAAAACATTTAAGGAACACTGAAATATCTTCATAGTACATGTTTAAATTATTCCATCCAACTATCCATCCAGACCCAGCAAGCAGGCAGGAACAATCCTTGAACAGGTCAACAGCTACTGCTGCACCACCATGCCCACAATTTAAATTATTAACAGTATACATGATTTAAAGGAAGTTAAAAATGTATCTGTATAATGTAATATACATACGTTACTGCATTTCATCTTAAAAATTATATCAAGAGCTCCAAGAAGATAGCGCCTGAATATCTAAATCAGCTTAGAAGCCAGTCATCATCATCTGTAAATACATGCTCTCTTCTATTGAATTCCTTTATTGTTATTGTAGGATGCAATGAGATTCAATATGCAAATCCTCCATAAACATATCTTCCTATAAAATGATAAAACAACAACAACAATAATAAGATAAAAAACAATGAAAAATATATCAATGAAAACCATAAGTGTCTCAGGTTGTGCAATATTACAACTGTAGTGCAAGTTTACAGTGAGGTAATTGTACTTATAAGAGTTCTACCGGGAGTACTTAGTGTAATGATTGAGTGTGTTTATAGCTCTTGGGAATGAAACTGTTTCTGAATTGTGAGGTCTCTATAGGAAAGGCTCTGAAGTGTTTGCCGAATGGAAGAAGTTCAAACAGACTGCGCCCATGGCTGAGGCAGCGTGTGCTAGAAGCTGTATCCCAAAAATTCTTTCTGCTCTCTACACAGCCCGCCATAGAGATTTCCAATCAGCTGCTGTAGAGCTGTGATTCCACACTCAGATACAGTGGGTTAAAATACTCTGAGTGGTACACTGAGAGTAACAACACTAAAGCAGCTATGACATTTGGAATAGTTTGGCCATTCCGTGCACCATTATATGGTTACAGGTTGATTACAATCAGATGCCTTAAACTAATAAAAGATATGTGGTTAATTTCAGTATATTTGATAAAGCTGCATCAGGGATGTGAATCTAAAATAAAGGGAACCCACACAGGAACAGCAGCATTGCTTTGACGCTAGGTGCCGTCAGTTTGCAAAACCAAGCTGAAAACTTGCATATACAATAGATTGAGCTGGCATGAGAATGTGCGTAGCTTTACGCCAAGTTTAGTTTTTATACATTGCGATGTGAGAGTGGAAACAGGTGGAAGCAACATTTTTGTGCATACGCACTGTTTATACATGAGGTTATAATTCCTGACACTAGAAATGGACACTAAAGTGGAAGATATAAGCACCCCCAGTAATACAGACAGCATGAAACCTTCATCAGTCATTCAAATGTATGAATACAGAGATTTTGACTTGCTGTTTTCTGATTCTGTCAGTAAGGTTTATTTTCTTATTAAATTTTGTTCACTTGATTTTTCTTTTCTTCTTCACCTTGTTGCCTGATAAACTTGACTCAATAATATATATATAATTGTAAAAAAACTAGAAGAAAGTTTGAGACAAAATAAAATAAACAAAACAAACAAACAAACAAACAAATAGTGTGAAATGTAATAATAAAAAAATAAAAACAAACAGATAATGTAAACATAAATAATTAAATGTACTTCATTCACTTATTTCAGTGATACCTAATGAAACATGAAAATCAGCTTGAAATGAAAACTGCCACTTTCATCAGTCAGTTAAGACGGTGGGCTTTAGCAAGTATTGCAGTTTTGATGTCACTACATTGGTTACCTGTGTCATTTAGAATTGACTTTAAGTCCTGCTTATAGTTTACAAAGCCTTAAACAATCTCGCTCCAGCTTATATTTCAGAATGTCTTACACCATACCCTTAAAATCATAACCTCAGATCTTCAAATGAGTGTCTGCTTAGAATTCCAAGAGCTAAACTTAAAAGAAGTGTTGAGGCAGCCTTTTGCTGTTATGCACCTAAAATCTGGAACAGGCTGCCAATAGGAATCCATCAGGCTAATACAGTGGAGCATTTTAAAAAAACTGCTGAAAACACATTACTTTAACATGGCTTTCTCATAACTTCATCTTAGTTTAATCCTGATGCTCGTAATATTTAATTAATTATCATTATTATTCATGGTGGCTCCAAATTCTGTACTAATCCCTACTTTCTCTTCTGTTCTTTTTGAGGTTTTCTCGGGTGGCAACCTGTGCCACCACCACCTGATCAAAGCACCGTGATGTCCCTAAATTGATGGATTAAAGGCCAGAAGTTCACATGACCGTCATCATCAAGTTCTTCCATGAGAACCCTGAATACAATGAGGACTGATCATTTATGTTAGGTAGAATGCCTAGAGGGAGCTGGGCGGTCTAATGGCCTGGAACCCCTGCAGATTTTATTTTTTCTCCAGCCGTCTGGAGTTTTTTTGTTTTTTGTCCTCCCTGGCCATCGGACCTTACTTTTTTTCTACGTTAATTAGTGTTCTCTTATTCTAATTTTTATTTATTTTGTCTTTTTTCTCTTTCTTCATCATGTAAAGCACTTTGAGCTGCATAATTTCCCTGAAAATGTGCTATATAAATAAATGTTGTTGTTGTGAATGTTATGAAAATGTTGTGTGTTTAGTTTTGCTGGTGTTCCTCACAAAAGGGTCAGGCTCACTATGTATACACACATACATATATATACATTTATACCTGTATACATCCAATATTCAATTTATGAACTTTGTTAGTTTTTTTTTTAATAATAATGCAATGGTGCTGGCAGCACTGGATACACTGTTGGAATTAACTGAATGTGTCGAAAGTCTTTCTTTGACAATCTACTTACATTTAGTCTTATAAAATTAGCAATTTAGCTTTCAGAAATGTAATATAAAACAAAAAATATAGTCTTTGTTGTCAGACTAGACTAGAGTGTTACCTTGTGTGAAATTGCAAAGATTACCAATAAGTAGCACATAATATATCTTCTACTTCTTCATTAATAGAAAGGTTTACTAGTTTAAAAATTAATGTTAATAATTAAAATTCAAAAGATAATGATAAAATGAAAGATGAAAATTAAACTTAATTTGCTTTTCAATATGTTTTAAGGATTTATATTTCTGTGGTACTGCTTGATATTAAAACTGGATATTTGAAAGAAAAAACATTGTGGAAAAAATTTAAATTTCTACTGTTTTTCTTTTTTACAATGCATATTTTCTCTGCAACCATTAACATCATACACAATTTCTGTTTTACAAATTTTAATGTAACATTCTCAAACCAATACAGTCTAGTTCAGGAGTCTATCCCATCAGCACACGGTGGAAACCAGCTCTGGACAGCGCTCCAGTCAATCACAGGGCCCATTTGTATAGAACCCTCTCATTCACACTCACAAGAGACATTTTAAAGTCTTCACTTAACCATCACAGTTGGAGATGTGGAAGGGAAAACCCACACAGACAGGAAGAATAAGCAGACAACAAACACTAGTGGGACTCAAACAAAGGAAGTTGGACCCGTGAAGAAGCAGTGCTAACAAAGGTACTAATGTGCTGCTCTAAATTTTGATAGCCATTGCTGTTGCTGTTTGAATAGCAATGTTTAATTTTCTTTGTCAAACTGTATGAAAAAAACTGTATGCTGTTCTTCTTTCTTACTGTAAAAACTCTGAAAGAAGTACCTTTTATTTTTCTTGGCATGCTTTCCCCATATTGTAGAAATGAGTGACTTTCTGAAATTCTGCCAGATATAGACAAGTTCAGCAAGCCATTAGATTAGTCTGTTTATACAGGATCTGGACAAAAATAGGAAACTTGCAAAAGCTATTAGAGTTATTGTCTTGCAAAGGGATAGTTTTAAATGAATCCTTTACTGTGACTGGGAAATAAGATATAATTTGCCATTAAGGTGATAAAAAGTCAAATATGCTCCAAAAGCAAACACATGCTTCCTTTAGTAAAGAATAAGACTAAACATTCAATGGCAACACAAGGCAGACAATCCATTAAGGGGTCAAGTATAGTATATAATTTATCCTAAACAAACAAAGGTTATTTAATAATAAATTAGGAAAGTGAAAAATATAATTATTAACAACACTACTATTGTTCCTTTTGTATAGCATTATTGAGAAATGATTTCTGCAGCCTGGTCATTTTGGCAGCTCATGTAAGTAGGCATTTGAGGTAGTCACTGCAATATGGAAATTCTAGGAGTCCTGCTTTAGGAGCAATTTGCCATCTGGACTGGTTATTTCTTATGTTTCCTAGCTGTGTGTGACTGGATAGTTAAAGACACATAGTTTTAGCACCCTATCAAATAGGATGGGCATCCAGCTGCCTACCAGTTTTGCCATAGCTAGGAGCAATACTGGTTTGGCACAGTTCATAAGCCAGTATGCCAAAAGAAAACCAGTTGCACTTTAAAAACCACAGCCCCCAGTCCTAACACATCTGGTTCTGCTGCAATATGATTGCTGACATTGCTAACTTTACCTTATGGAAATATGGCAAATTAGTTTATATATTTGCATGTGTATATAGAATTATGTAGCATTACAGTTTATGAATACCACTATAACAAGCTGGTATGTAAATCAAAAACTCTCTTAATAAGACATTGACCATATGCTAAGATGAAAAAGTCAAGCAAGAGTCTCTATGTAATCCCATCACTGTGTTCCAAGACTTCTTCCAGCATGGCACACCTCGTACACAGTCCACAGGATTGACTCCGGTGTCACTAAATGTCAAAAACCAACTCAGCTGGTTCCTCTCAATCCAGTAAAATAACAGTGGTAAACTTGCCACTCTCCTTACCCTGGTAACCCTTTGGTAGAAATGTAGTTTAATTGGTAAAGTGAAAGCTTTGCTCCCACTTTGCTACCACAGTCTAATAGACCAGGAGTGGGCAATGTCGGTCCTAGAGACAGTGGCTACAGGTTTTCATTCCAACCCAACTGCTTAATTAGAAAACAATTCTCGCCAGTCTCGCACCTTATTTAATTTTATGGCTTGTTAGTCTGCAATGTAAGGTTCTTATATCGTAGATTTTTAACTCTCCAAGGATATCATCCAAATGATTTGAAGCCTAAAACAGATCATTTTTAGTCTGTCACATTTTCAATTACATGTTTTATTAAATCAAACAGTGCAAGATGAACACACACAGATGTAAATAAAAACAAACTGGATGGAGGACTGCTGGCCATTTTGTCATTTACATTTTATTGCTAATAAGGAGCCATTAAACAGTGAATGCAGCTGTTTAAGATTGAAATAAGTAATCGAGGGTGGGGAACCTTAACAAGCACAACCACTAAAATGAAGCATCAAAATGTCACTTAAGCAATAAGCGCTTCATCAGCAATTAATGACTTCTGATTAAGAAACTGGGTTGGAACAAAAACCTGCAGCTACTGCGGCTCTCCAGGACTGACATTGCCCACCCCTGTAATAGAACATCAGCAAAATGGACCCTACTGCTTTGGTCACAACCCATGTATACCTTCACTCTTCCTCCATGACTGTCTCCAAAGCAGGTGAACTCCTCCATATGGAGAACCTGCTCTCACCTAACCACCAGAAAGCAAGCCGCTCTGTTCTAAGGGAGAATTACACTAACTCCAGTCTCTATTCTGAGAGATATATTTTGTGTAATTAAATACTACACAGAATCTTCACATCAGTAAATGAAATATGAGTTATTTCTTAGTTTTAGCACTTTGAATACTATTCAACTTATTGTAGTTTACTTTTATTATTACTCTGTTGACTTCATTTTGTGTAGTGTTTTTCCGAAGGTGACCACCACTTTGCACCTGTCTTTTCATAGGCATGGCCATCATGTTTCTTGTTACTAGGCCTACTTCTGGTCACATTAAATGTATTATGTCATTAGTCCTCTCTATATAAGAAATTGGAAAGACAAGGTACATTTATTAACTTTACGATATTTTCTAAAATCAAACCACTTGAAACAAAACATCAGTTATCTTTGTTAAAGACCTCTGTGTATTAATTTTGATATGATCAGGCTCTTGCATTATATGATATATAAATGTAATGCTTGGTATTCTTTTGTCCTTTCTTCTATTTTAGAACATCTCCACCTCTTACTACAAATTTGGCTTTCACTTTCACATCAAATGCATCTCTTAGCTTTTTCCCTTAAAAATACAAATATTTTTCCCCTTAAAATATCAAAATGTGCTATAAACTGAGCTCTACAAGATGAGATTAAGCATACTGCTGAATCATTGCGACACAGTTGCAGTAAAGTAGGTGGGTGACAATTCATTCTTCAACAAACCAGTTTATTGTTTTAGTAGGGCTTCAATACCTTTCAGGATGCCATTTTTGTGATCTGCCACGAAGCTAAAACGAAAAGGGAAGGAAAACAATCCAAAAACCACAGGACCAAATAACAATACTATTAAAGGTCAAATTCCATTAGAATGGAGTGCTCGGGTTTGAAAAAACAACTTGTTATAGCTGTAATTTTGTTATAATGGAATTGGAACGTAGCACGGCCTTTAAGACAATTGACAAAGCCGACTGCAGAATGCTGAACTCGATGGCAACACCTTTTTTCTTATTGCTAGCATCAATGGCAGCAAAGTTCCAATGTTTTTTGTAAAGTTAATTCCTGCTGTCAGTGCCAAAGCCCATGTAAATGGAAGGGTACCCCTCGGTGACTGAACTACATGCCCCTTGAGTTAGCAAAACACCCCAGTGTCTATACCACAGACAGGATGGGGTGCGGCAGTCTGGAGCGTGTGACGTTTGAGTTAAATAAATTCCGCTCCTTGGTGTCTGCAGCATGTGCTCATGTCATCTAATAGATTGACCAGCTCTCTCTGACTGCTAGTTTTTCTTTTGTGAGTCCATTGAATTTAAACCAGAAAGTTGTTGGTTCAATCCCAAACTCCGATACTCTGTGTGACACTAAGCAAGTCAGTTAACCTGCTTGTTCTCTACTTGTAAAATAAAATTATTTAAAGAAATGCACTTTATTCTTGGAAATCACTTTGGATACAGGCACCATCTATATTTCACATAACAGTAACACCACAGTATATACATCCATCCATCCATTTTCAAACCTGCTGAATCCGAATACAGGGTCACGGGGGTCTGCTGGAGCCAATCCCAGCCAACACAGGGCACAAGGCAGGAACCAATCCTGGGCAGGGTGCCAACCCACCGCAGGACACACACAAACACACCCACACACCAAGCACACACTAGGGCCAAGTTAGAATCGCCAATCCACCTAACCTGCATGTCTTTGGATTGTGGGAGGAAACACAGTATATACACCATCAGGAAATTGTAGCATTGTGCACACTGCATAATAAAAAGTTATAAAAAACAGAATTGTCTGGTATGCTAGGCACATTAGCAAAGAATACGTAACGACAGTGACCAGAAAAAAAACCAATCTAATGCCAAAATAAAACAATAAACCAAAGAGGTCAATCAATACAAAGCCAAAACAAGGCATAAAATCATCATCAATAACTGAGCAAAAGTCAGAATCTCCTGATGAAAAGGAGTATTGAAATTGCTAAAAGTACATTTGTAAAAGTGTTTTATTACCAAGAAATACAGAGGTGAAACTGCTTAATCCTCGGAGTTGAAAATGGTGGGTCATGACCTCTGTGGACACACTCATAAAAGCATAGGTCTCTGACCTAGCAATGGGTGAAACAAAAAGTTATAGTTTGTAAATAAGCAAGTGGTAAAGAAAATGGCCCAAAAATACTACAACAATGAAAGTGCACATCAATTCAAAAAATTAATTTGTGTTAATAAAAGACACAAGAATTTACCGCAAAACAGATTTGTAACAATGCCTCACAATCTATTAAAGAAAAATAAATTAGGTTGACAAAGGATATCCAAGGAGTTTACTTCATTTTGTTAGGTACCATTAACACAGATAATAAAACACCTAATGCTGTCACATATTCTCAATCAACAACTGAGCTGCAGCAAACAATAAACAGAACAAAGCAAGATCATAAAAAACAGGAATTTGAATAAAAGGTGCAGTAATGCTTTGCATAAAAAAATTACTTAATTTTAATATGAAATATATCAGCGAGAAAGGATGCCTGGTTGGAGGCAGTTTACCACAGCAAAGACAACATCAGATTGCCACAGGGCAGACACAAATGTTATAGACAGCATTTAGTGAATAAAAGGAACCAAAAGAAGACGACCACAATGTACCATTGTGAGAATTTAAGGACAGCTATAGTCAGTAAGTCTATTGAGTCCATAATTGCAGCAACAAGCAGGAGTGCAAGTTATGTGTGATACAAAGAATCAGTCTGAATGATATTCCTCCTGGATGCAAGAGGACAGCCCAGAAATTACCAAAGCTGTCTGAGCCCCTTCCAAAAGACAGAGCAAAACCAAGGAAGGAATGTGAGTGGCAGTAACTGACTACTAGAGAGTACCATGTCCCAGAAAAAAAGCGTTGCCCCTAACAGTAGATTGTGTGTCACACAGAAGTTTGCTTTGGTGGCATATGGTGTTAGGAGGAAGTGAATGAAAGTGCACCAGAACACCTCATGCTGCTACAGACAATTCTGAACTGGACTACCTGAAACAAATGAAATGATGCCACAGTGCCCTGTCATATTTTGGGGCTTGGAAAGGATATGACCCCAGGATGGAGTTTATAGCCAGTTCATTGCCTTTGGAACTCTGAACATATACCTAGTAGGACTGTGGACACACTGGTAGAAGAAGCCTATGGAAATAATGAGAAGTGAGAAAGCGAGTGTTGTGGTATAATAATGTGGTGGGCAAGTGGCCACGCCATCCTCCAGAATATATATTTTGCTAGGGGTAGCAGGTTTTTTTAATTTGTGCATACTTTTAGCTCCTTCTTTTGTGTAGCACCTCCCTGTCTTGTACCTTTTGTCTGCTGTGGATGATGAGGTCTGCCACAAGAACCCTCCCTATCCGATTAGTCTATCATTACTATTCTGAACCACTTTCACAAAACTTTCCCAAACCATGAAAAGATGAAATTTCTAAATTAGGATGGACAAATGCTTTAACAGTATTTGCTTGAACAATATTTCTTTTACTTTCAGTATCTCTGTCCATAAATGACTAGACAGGTTCTCTGAGTTAGTCAAAGTGAAAATGACTGGCTGGCATGCCGGAAATCATACATTTACTAGCTGTGTAAGCCCATGCTGTAAATAGCCCAGGGTCCTAGAAACTATTGAATTCGTCAGAAAAAAACTGAAATGTAGAGATGTCAAGTAATTGAAAGGAACTACTCTGGGCATCTCTCTCCTAGAAGGATTCATATTGTCGACATGCTCATATCGCTTTTACATTAGCAGCAGGAGGAAAGGAAAGGGGATACTGTTTTGCCGATTTTAGCGACTAAGCAACTTTGTCTTTCTTCTAAGGTTTCGTTTTGCTGAAGTGCTGGCCCCACTTGTGTTATTAGTGCTAAGTGAGTTTTCTGTTTCCCCGGAGGCGGAGACGCTAACCCTGACTACACCTCTCACTTCCGGGCCGGATAGACGCACACACTTCCATGCGTAGACATTTATATATGAGATATTGGTTCACAGGGTAATTCTGGTAGCAGGCCATTCCACATAAAATTTGAAGAAGCAAGGAGCATGCAAATTCCAACCTGTTCTTATTGATCTGTCCGTGAGGAGACACTGAGGTCTTGAGCATCCTCTACATTTGAGTAAAAGAGAGCAACTGCAATGATAATCCACGCTGCAACTGAATGGTTAGAATGTTTGCACTGCCTACAGGGAGGAATGACAATCATTATTATTCTTATTATTTTTTAAATTGATTTTAATTTAAAAGCAAATAACAATCCATATGAAGAAGTCAAACTTAATAATTTAAAATTCAATCCCCATCCAAAAGAAAGAGAGGAGAGTTAACCAAGAAAGCAAACCTTTAGAAGCAGCAAGGAAGGAAGAGTATCCTTTTCTCTATATAGAAGCTTATGCTAAAATGTTATTAATTAGATCCAGCCATATCTTTAAAAGGTTTTAAAGAGATCCCTTGAATGAAAACTTGATTTTTTCCAAATTTCAAATAATACAGGACATTAGTTACCCACTGATTTAAAAGAGGTGGTCTAGGATTCTTCCAGTTAAGTAAGATAAATCTACATGCTACTAGTGAAGTAAAGGCAATCACAGTTTGTTTGTCCTTCTCCACTTTAAGCCCATCTGGAAGAACCCCAAACACAGCCATTAATGCGTTAGGAGTGATTGTGACACCAAGACTGTCAAAGACGTATTTAAAGAATAGTTATCCAAAATGATCTCAAGGTGGTGCATTCCTAAAACATATGACCCAGTGGGGCTGGAACTAGACTGCAACATTCACAGGGTTGAGTCTTGCCCGAGAAACATTCTGGATAGTTTTAAACAAGACAACTGCACTCGATAAATGATTTTAAGTTGAATGATTGAGTGTTTTGTGCATATGGAGCTATAGTGTATACTGTGTATGGCTGCCTTCCAGTCCTTTTCAACGATATTAAGTGAAAGATCCTTTCTCCAATATACTCTGGGATCTTTGAAAGAAAGGGACTTTAAAATGTTTTTATAAATTGTGGAGATTCTATCCAAGTCTTCAAGACCGATCAGTATTTCCACTGGAATAGAAATGGGTGAAAAGTGAGGAAAATTGGGTAGGTTCCGTTTAGCAAAGATTCTAGCTTGAAAGTAGTATAAAAATTAGGTTGATGAGAGGTTAAATTTGAAGCTTAATTACTTAGTCTCTAAATGTTTTAATCCCAGACATGTTATAAACAATTATTGAAATACTAAAGCATAGATGCACAAAATTAAGAACAGAAACAGTCTAGTACACCCATGCATGGCAAAATCAATGCCACACAGAACTATAAAATGTCCCAGTCTAAATTCTTTTCTTTTGTTTAAGAGGCCAGTCTAGGTCTTAGAAAAAATAAAGTACAGGAACAATGGTACAAATAAAAACCATAGCATCCTTTCTAAACTGAAACAGAGGGTCCTCCAGTTTTCCTTTCACATCCAACAGATGTGCAGGTTAGGTCGACTGGCACTTAAGTGTGAGTGGTGTTCTGGTGCCCCATTTACAGATGGTTCTTGTTTCTTGCCTTATGCTGCCTGGGACTGACTTTGGTCCCTGTGACACATGGCTTTGATCAAGTGTGTTAGAAAATGGATGATTCATATAAAAGTACAATGAAAAATTATATAGAAAGAAAGATAAATAAAAAATAAAATAAAAACAAAGAAAGCTTAAAGAAGGCAATCAGAAAACCCAGAAATCTGAAGAGCAGCCTACATATTCTGGTTAAAGGCTTCTTGTAAAAATGTCCTTAAAGTACTATTAAACGAAGTTGGACGCCCTCTAAATTTACTTCACTGAAGATTATTTCTATGCAAATGCATAATTCGAAAAACCCAGAAGGTGAATGAAATCTAAAAACACATTTCGAGAAAATCAATTTCTGCACTGTACAGATGTATCGAGTTGAGGTGGCGGCAGTGATAAATATTAATACAACAAAGGGGCTGCGTTTCATGAAATGAGAACAGAATTGCGCGGTAAGGAAGACAAAATCTACCGAGTAGGAAAGGAAAGTGTGTGTGTGTATTGAGGGTTATCTGGACCATAAGCTATAATGAAGTGGGGCTGATCTGTTTAGTCTAAAAATGATGGACATTAAGCTTCAGTAAAATGCACTAATTAGGAAATGAGCAGTATACTAGTTTCCAAACAGAAAGGTTAGACATTTTTCTGTTTAAAAAAAAAACACATTTCCTACTATTTACATATTCTTTACTTGATGAACTGGGAGTAAAGGGGCATTCATAAGTAATCTCTTGTTATTTACTATTTTGTAATAATATGGTTAAAGATTTAAATAGTAACAAAACTTAAACAGGAATATAGTTATACTATACAGTCTAAATAAAAACCCAGCTGACAACTGTGTTTCTTATAAACTCTCCACCTTCATCATGTCAATGCTTTTCTGTTTAGACAGAAATTAAAAATCTAGTGATATTTTCAATAATAATATGTACCTGGAGGTTTCTTGTTTCCAGCTCCCTGCTGGACAATTACTCATTAAACTAGCAAATGTATATAACTATGAAAATGTAATCAATTTCTTACATTGCAAAACTTTCAAAGCTCTCATAAAAACATTCTGTATATAATTACACAGTAGGTATAACTGTGTGTATCATGACGTATGCAATAAATGCCATTGTGAGTGTAGCACAAATGCTCAGTACTACCCAGCAGATTATTAGCGGGATGTAAGCTTATGAGATATGGTTTGAAGTCCAGCATACCAAACTGCCTGTGGCAGGAATTTTGAGCATTAAAGTGTAACATAATATTCCTTGACTCACATAATCCCATTAAGAGTCATAGGAGGCTGAAGCATATCCCAGCAGCACTTTGCGCCAGGCAGGAGCTAAACCTGGACAGGTGCCAGTATAATGTAGAGTGCACTCACTGAAACACCCTCTCCCGACTCTAGGTCAGCCTTTCAACCTGAACCTAGAAGTACTTCCAGTGTTTCACCACTTTAGTGAGGAAGCACTTCTGGGTCAGGTGGAAACTCAGCACCCTCTAACTGCCCCTCAAGGACCCCACCAGGGCTGCACTTCAGAACTACAATTCTCATGCAGCCATGCAGGTGTCCAAATGGGAGCTACACCAGAGGGATGGGTGCTGCCTTCCAGTGGAAGGAACACAAGGGTCCAGGGGACATCACTGCCTGTCCTTCCATTACATCTTCCTGACTGGGAAAGGGGACATGAGCCATCCCATCCACCAACATTTTCCACTCATTATGAGGGCCACCCAGCTGGGTAACGGATCACCCATCCATGCCAGCCCAGCCTTGCCATTCATCGCACTAATTACACACAGCATGGGTTTATAGCTGTTTTTAAGTATGCCACCTTATATGAACATTTTGAAATAAAACTGTCCTGAAATTCCTTTGACTCACTTTCCTTTCAAGATATTAAAACACCCCTTATTTCAAAACAGCCATTAAACAAGAATAAATGTCTGTAAAAAAGTAACAGATTCCAAAATATTTCAAAAATGATTAAGAATTTAGTTTTAAAGAACCATCAACCCATTCACTTTTCATGGCAACAATGAATATTTTACAAAATTTTATTTTTAGGCATATTTCAAAAAACATTCAATTTACATAGCAGGTTTTTTTAAACAGAAATGATAGGATTATTTTAAGATATCTTCAAGCACATTTCACATAAATTACACACATTTCCAGACATTTCTAACTGATTTCAAGATATATGAACACTAATTCTGTAATATCTTTAAATGTGGATTTAGCATGTCATAAAATGTGTAGATTAACTGAATCAATCCATTTTCTGAATTCTCTGTTTTGCATAACAGGCACTCCATCTTCTTTGCTTTAGCTGCCACATGATTCTCATTTTCAGTATAACCAGAGTGAAAGTACAGTAGAATGCAGCTAAAAAATATGAAATAGTGGAAACATAATCTCTGCAAATTTACCAATTTGAAAACGATACTCATTCAGTCTTTCAGCAAAGGAAATGAGCCTTGATCTGAATCTGAATACTCCACCTCCTGTACCAAGATGCTGGATGTTGGAGGAAATTTAGTGCTGCAATGCCAAGTTTAAACTTGCAAGAATTGCTACAGTACACCCTCGGGCTTTTACTCCAACCAAGTTAATAGATGATATAAATGGTAACTTCATTAGCTTCTTTGAGAATTTGGTGATAAATTGTGTCTGAACCAAGTGGTATTTTTTATTTTAATTTACTCAGTTGTATCAGGGTGTAATTTTCCCTTAGCTCAAGTGCTTGCCAAGACAGTCTTCAGTTCTCCACAGTCCAACCGAGAGTGAACAGTGGTATGATCAAGAATGGATAGAGGGATGATTTCTGTGTTATATTATTCTGGCAGCCAGAGATCAGGTTTTGTAGTTACTGGGAAAGAAAGAAAGAAAGAAAGAAAGAAAGAAAGAAAGGGGTTGCTTTAACCTTAATTAAACAAAATAAATATTTGCCAAGATAAACAGTAACAGAGCAAAAAAGCACACATACAGAAAATGAATTAGACTAGATTAATATTATAAATAAGAAAAACAAGCTCATTTCATTTGTTAAAAATGCCTAATTAATAAACAGTTCATTCACAAAGTTATACATCTTGGTCATTTTATAAAAAAAAAGAAACTTTCTTTTCTATGTTGTGCTGGCCCACCATCAGAAACGTCACTTTTGCTACACAGTAAAATATGACTAAATAAAAATACTGATTACAACAATTAAACTTTACGCTATGACTATAACTTCACTCTGTTACTTACTGAGCTGACTTAATGCATTTTAGACGTTATTCTAGCAGCATTAAGAAAAAAGGAAACTAGTCCATACTTATATACACAGTAGCACTCATTCATACAATTTCAATTTAGTCAGCAATCACCCTCATAAGATGAAAAAAGAAAACACCAAGAAAGGTCATTGGAACACAAGTAGGACATCCAAATACCAAACAGCCAGTACCTGGGTGAGGAATATAACACTGGGCACTTGAATTACAAGGCATATATTGTTCCAGCACTTTACTCTGAATATATATAAGAATTAGAATTAAATATAATGTATGTGTGTATGTTTGTATGGTATGTTGAAAATATTAGACAAAACTCCATCCATACATTTGCTGCGTATGTGTTTGATATGCATATTATCATTAAACAAGATAACAATTCCAGTTATCTGTCTATAATTATTTAATCTTTACTTGTCTTTTGAGTACTACATAAAAACACATTTGAACCTAAAGTATTAATATATGTTTACACAGTTACAGAAATTAGTATCTTTGGGGTTTAAAGCCCTACTTGATTAATATATAGAAATACTAGCTATCGATATATGTACAGGGTGCGGCAGAAATAACTCCCACATTTCAAAGGGGGATTGAAAAAAAATACTACGAGATATCACCAAAAACTTTTTATTTCACAAATGTAGATATAAAAAAGTTTTTTTACTTTGAGTTTGAAAAATTATATCGTCCAAATGGTGGCCTTGACGGCTGATAAACATTTGGAGCCATTCTTGGAAGTTTTCCATCACTCTCACTAGCATGTCGGGCGAAATTCCTTCAATTTCTTCTTGAATAGCGTCCTTTATTTGGTCCAAGGACTGAGGACGATGTTTGAAAACCTCCTGTTGCCCTTACTCATTGAACCCACAGCAAAATCGTTTTCCGGTCTGGAACACTTTCATTAGCAAATAAACCGAACCGCGTGCGAAACGCCCTCTGCATCGCAGCTACAGATTCGCCATTTTTGAAAAAGCCTCCACTACAAAGCCTCGATGCTCACCTGACTACGGCACGGTGACGACTGAAAACTTTATTACGTACCGTACATAATGGAATGGACCGCACCCCTCTACCTGCTTTGGGGACCCCACAGTGATTTTTCGAAATGTGGGAGTTATTTCTGTTGCACCCTGTACATTAGTGGCACAGTGAGGCAGTTGGTAGCTGTGTCACAATTACTGAATTCGGGCTACTTTTTCTGTGTACATCATTAAGGATTTTATGTGATTTATTTATTTTCCCCTGTGTTCCCCAGTTTTCTGTCCACATCCAGGAAATAAGTGTTTTGGGTTAAACTACTTCCAAAGCCCACTGCTGCTGAAAGACAGCCATCATGACCCAGAACTTAATTAAGTAGGTTTGCTAATGGGTTAATGAATGGATGGCTACAGATACTGTATGTCTGTATTTACACATTGCTTTGTTTATTATTCCTTTACTATTTAGCCGAAACATTTTTATTTCTAAATTCAAAAAAGAATTTTTAACAATAGTTTTAAATTATATCATATATACAGGAAAATGACTGTCCCAAGCAAAGAATTAAACAAAAAAATATATTGCTATAATCTAGGAGATTACATAAAAATCAAAGGGATTGCTGAATTGGATATATACAAAAATAATAGTAACATTTAAAAAAAAGAGGAGGAACAGAAAAGAATATGAAGAATGAAGATTAGTACTACAGTAAGTACACAAGGAGACAACTGTGACATTTATCATCATGTCAAAGAGATGCGACCCTGACACCATATTTTTGTTATTAAGAATAATCTTCAAGAGATATACAAAAAATCATTAGACTATTTAGGGTTAAAAATACTCTAAAGGCAAGAAATACAAACCAGTTTGTGCAAAGGAAATGTTTATCTGATTTGTCTACAAAATAATAAAACAGGTATACAAAAATAACATTTATTTCTCGGAACTTAATTTTCTGTCTTTCACTGGTGATAAACTTACATTTTCTGAGCAACATCAATGAGATTTAGTCTCTGCACAATAAAAGTAAAATTGATTTCTTTTTGCAGAACCATATTAAATATATATTTTACCAAAACAGTTACTCAACATCATTAAAAGGAAAGTATAAATCAACTGCTAGAACCCAAGAGAATTACACTTTTAATGTTAAAAAAGATTGTTCTTTTAAAACTGACTATTGATTTTTGCTTAGCTACCTGAAAGTGTGCTTTTTCTATCATCTCTAGGCTTGTACCAATGAGTCTAAGGGTGCATGCGCACTATTGGAGCCATGTGTGTTTTAGGCTATTTTTCAACAAACTTTCTTGCACAAAATTCTAAGTATTTATTTGAATATTCACTGCAGGACTATTTAAATCTCAAAGTGGACTGGCGTCTGCAGTCTTTGCTTCCACTGATAAGGTTTTGCATTTATGTTGGGATTAAGAAAGAAAAAAAAAAACAACTCATTTTTAATTAGGATGAAAAGAGAGATGTCTATTGGGACATCACTTGAAACATTTTGGCATTGCACAATGTACAAGTGCATGCTTCTTTTATTAAATTATTGTCCAGCAGGAATACTGTGAATTTTTAGTGAACTTTTTATTCTTTCTGCAAATAGCTGTTGTCATCTGATTATTAAAGAAGCAACATCCCCAGCGTATCAAATTTTATATGTGCATACACAAATACTAATATTTAAGGATCAAATGCATTCTTATAATATTGAACCAACAATTTCAGGTTAAATAAGTAGGCCAAGACATAAAATTGCAATTATTTACTTGTTTCGTAACCACATATTTCAGATATATCAAAGCAGTTTTTTTCTTAAATATGGACAAAGTTTGTCTATATTTTGTTAGACTTGTGTAACCTTTCAAAAACATATACACATATACCTATACACTGTAGTCATCTGAAGAAATGACAGTCTCAAAAAAATAAATGTTGGGGCACCCTTGTGGCCAACCCTTTTTACTTTAAACAAAGCAAAACAAAACCAAATGCATGATGTCATCAAAGGTATAACAAATGATAGTTTCCTGTTAGCTCATGACAAAGTAATCTTGAGGATCTTAGGTACAGTGGAGTTATGTCTCCCTGGCTGCTCGGTCATGAAGTGACACCTCCTTCTAGGTGATCATGATTTATGGCCTAGGAACCAAAAGGGGTGGAGTCAGTTGTCCTCACTGGGAGGTTTCTCTGTATTGCAGAAGAAAATAAAGACAAGACGGTTATCAGTAGCGCCGCCACTCGGCCCGGCCTGGAACTACATATGGCTGAAAGGAACTCAAAGGGTGACACCCTGACGCACATGTGTAACAATATACAATATGGCTTGATTGAATATCAAATCCTACACTCTTTGTAATCTGAAATATTTTTATTTCAAAGGACTAAAACTAAAAAATTGTTTGATGTTAGGAAAAAACCTTTAAAAAATATTAGTTTAAAATCAGTAATCTGGTACAAATTAATTAGTCCAGAAGCAGCAACTGCTCATGCATTGCTGTGAACATTACATTGTATTGAGAGATTGAACTGGGAATAGGATATCTGAAGATTTTCTTTCTCCAGAAGACCACAGTTTGAGTCCCCTGCCAAGCACAATCACCTGTTTCTGCTCTCTGTGGTTGTGTCCTCTTTATATTTTGGCTTGGGTTTATTGCACCAGATATTTTTTTATTTACATTTTTTTTAAAGGAAGACATAAAAAAAATTCTTTTGAATTATTTTTAGACTTATACTGCAACTCAGAAAACAGTTGTGGAGTATTCCAGAACACTCTAATAACAGATTAGATGGTCTGTGCAGTAGCCATTGTCACAGTATTAGTACTGTCACGTGTAAAGAATACAGTGAAATTCTTACTCGCATGTCCGACCATCATTTAACACATCATCACTCTCTGGTACAACACTGGAAAGCAAAATATGTATATCTGTACTTTATATAGCTTGTTTGGCCATATGCACTTTACTGAAATTATTGTATTTTTTGTATTGTGATCATCTGAAAATTTCAGATAGTAAAAACAAGTCAACATATATTCCATATTGCTGCGGTAACATGTATATATTTCTGAGGAGAACATGGTAAAGATACGTAAATGGACAGTGCAGTGAAATTCTTATTTGCCATGTCCACTCAAGATGTCTGGTGTGAGATGAAAGAGGAAGGAATACAACATCATCTGTCCTTAATGCAAGTATGGTATTTTCAAACATTTCAATGGTAAGGTGAATGATAATTCACTTTATAAAAGTATTTGCTACATCTATTGAATTATTATTTTTATCTTAATGACTCTGCAATGGCTAGCAAGTGTTAGCTTCCCTCTACTCTGAAATGCATGGAGCCATACTTTTCACTCATTTATATCTTTTCTCAGTATGACTCCTATCGAGTTACATGTTGTAATCTGAAAGACAACTCAGGAAACATAATGTCTAGGGTACCAGCCAGTAACCCCACGTTATGAATGTTAAATGGAACAAGAGACAAAGAAAAATGGACTCAAGGGTGCAAACAATTGGTATCAGTCAGATCAAAAGAAAAAGGTAAGAGATCGAGCCTTCCACCATATCTATCTATGGTTTTCAAATGAACAGGAGCAGCATCCCCTTTCCTGCCTTGCTGTTGGAATAGTTACAATCTACAATGATCCTGACCTTGACTATGCAATTCAGTACTGGATAAATGGAGGGCGACGGATTCCATACTTTTAAGGAACTTGATACCCTTCGCCATTATCACAGCCTTTCCAAATTTCACCATTTACTCCTTTGTTAGGAGACTGTGTTCATTGCCAAGTCTTTTTAAATGAGTTAAAACATATACTTTGGGGTCTTGTTCAGTCTTCCATAAAACATATTAAACAGGTAATGTTAAAAAATGATTTGTAGCACACTTTATATTAGACAATAGTCAGATTGCTTATAGAGTATGTAGGATACACAAAGAATATATTATCAAAACTAGATTATGAGAGAAATACAAATAAATACATCTCAAAATTCTCATTATTTTTTGCAGTAATTATTTTCATGAAAATGACCAGCTACAACTCTGACCATAAATGACACACAAAGATGCTTTGACGAACTATACTTAATGGTTTTAAGATATAACAGATGACCTTCTCTCTTGATAGAACCTTCTGAATATAGTTCAATTTTCTCGTCAAAAGACATTCATTCTTTTGTGAATGGCAGAAGAAACAGTTATCTTTGGTGCTGGTGTGCTTAACCTCCATACATTCCACACACTTGAATAGTAATTAAATTGATTTTTTTAAGCTCTGCTGTGAAGATATTCTGAGGGTGTGGGAGTGGGGGATTAAACGTTACATGTAACCTTCTTGTGTACTTTGTATCACAAAAAAGAATTATGAAAAGAAGAGCACAGGAATCTTGATCATAGCCAGAATTAACACTAAAACTACTCAAGATGGAAGATACAGTATATCAGGTACTGTGAATCAATATACGCTGTACTTTTTAAATGGGCGTGTGTGTGCATTTAGAGGGAATAGAATACTTCAACATTCTGCAGTGCTGTACATATATATTTAAAAAAGTGATTCAAAAACCACTGCATGAAGAGACACCTTGAAAATGAAGAGAAGTCCTTGCTGTAGAAACTAATGAACCTTTGCTGAAGCAGCACTCTTTGGAGAGAAAGATCAAAATCGGACATTCGGCAGGGTTCACACAGTTTGCCTTCTGTTAAATTAAAGGTCATATGTTTATTGTGACAAATTTGTAAAAAGAAAATTCAATATTAATACATAAACACATACTTACATATAATTTATGTTTAATTCCATAACCCTGCTAACACCACGACATTAAAAAGCTAAACGTCTAAGTTAAATTATGTTCTTTGTGGTTTTGTTATATGCCTTTTACTTGACAGATGATTCTACAACTGTTTAAAAACTATGCTAAAATACAAAATAGATTTGCTAAATCTTTTTTGGAAAATCTAACCAAAGAAATAATTGAAATGCTAATGCAAGACCTTACTTTGAGATGGCAAGTCAAGCTGCTAGTATATAAAATGTCCAGAATGGGTTTTATGTAAAAAAAAAATAAAAAATAAAAAATGCAGGCTTAAATAAATCTTCATTTAAAATTAATTATATTTTAAGTTTTTGCTCTAAAGCATTTAGTAGCTTTTACTTCATTAAAAAATGTTTGCTTTTAAGATGTAAACGAATATGTAAAAGTGTTTACCATTTGTAGCGCACAAAATGTAGTTCTCACAGATAGAAAACAATTCTCCACTCAGTACACACTACTCACGGAAACACTGTAGTAAAATACGCAAAACAAAAAAACTTCACAGTTGTGCGTAGCCCCATTAATCATGATCAGGATCTTTCTAGTAAGGGTTACGCAGGTGAAGAGAAAGAGAATTAAGGGTATGACCTCTGTTGCCCAGCCTGAAGCAGGTTTACACCATCCTAGAGTTGAATTAGCTCTGTCATTTCAGCATTTCCAGTTGACAATGCAGGGTCTGCAGAGTTGCCAAAAAAAAAAAAAAAAGGGTTAGCCTAAATTAAGAGCCAAGAGAGGTCCAGATGCCATGGTGTCAAGAGAGGGTTTTTACTTTGGCGGTTTATAAGCTACACTGACAGGAAGATATAGAAGAGCCTGTGCTGTTCCCGCTGACCTCGGACTATCCTTGTGTCAAAGGTGAACATTACTGAAAAAGAAAGCTGTAGTGAGCCAACTACCCGATAAAATTACCTAAATATATTTCATCAAAATCTTTAGTCTAAGAAAAAAAACACAAAGTATTTTCGTATTAGCTTTGAACTTATACATTCAAAAGTAATTTCCACTTTGAATGAAAATATTGTACACTACAGAATGACTTATTTACTGGATGACATTTATGAAATTAATAAGGCCCAAAATTTTTTGCTTTTTTTAATATGTGTTTTCTCACATTACAATAATGTGTTATTTTAGTAAAGCAATTGTACATTGTGCATAATAAGAGTTGTACTGCAATTTGAAGGATGGTTGGGCATCCTATAAATAGAATGCCCTCCCCACCTAGATTGTTGACTCAAACATAACTATGTGAATGCATGGGAGAACAGACTAACAGGCGCACTTTGTGTAAATTATGTATTAAAAAGAAGAACTATAAAACACTGTCAGAGATTTACCCATTTAGCACGGCCACTAGATTCCAAGGACAAATAGGAGGTTTTATGCCTACAGTACGGTGAAGCCTGTAAGCGGAAGAAAGGTTTACTTTCCACGCTAAACAAATGTGTTTTTCCTTTAAAAACCTGAATATGCCTTTATGCTGATAGTAGAGGCATTTGCATGACTAGCTCTGCAAAGAGGTATTTTAGAAGGAGGTGGAAAAGAGAGGCTGAGGACATATAGCTCTCGAGTTCAGAAAACAGACTCTACCTCTATACCCAGTGGAATTATGGCATGGACTGCAGCATTACAGGTAAGAAAAACAGAAATGATACTGGAAAGAATCTAATCTGGGAATATTATATTAATGTTGAAAGTCTAAAAAAGAGTGATAACTTCACCTTTTAGAAAAAAAATATTTTGGTGTGTTCAAGTGTCATGACAGCACAGAGTCAAACCATTTCCTTCTGTAAGCGGCTAAGTACCTTATAAGTAAGTTACCACTGTAAATAATTTCAATACTAAGTATAGCTCTTGACCTAAGATGGATATAAGCAAAGGCAAAAATAGTTTCTAGAAAGGACATTAAGGAGAGAAAATTACATTGACAACCAATACAAATTACAAATTTTATGAGCATAGATGTTTTTTTTTCGGCGCTTAATGTACGCACCATGTCATAAACAGAATAAGAGGATGAAGGGGAATAACATTGGACTGTTACATTAAAAGTGGACTTAAGGAAAAGAGTACATCAGAGGAGAATAGATTCAACTACCTGCAATCTCACAATACTGAAGAGAAAAAAGAAAATGCTTGGCTTAATCTACAGAAGACTCATAATCATCTCCCACCTATGACCATGGTATTAAAATTCTCCAACTAGAAAAATAATTTGTGGGAAAAATGTATTTAGTAATCTAACTGGAGGGTCCAATTTGGTGTTAACCACAAAAAGATTAATTCCAAGACTATTAAAAATCTATATTAATTACAATATTTATTCACCATACTGTATATGTGCAAGAGTTACGGATGATTACTGGGGGAACATTAAAAAGTTGAGAAAAACACAAATAATCTAGCTGCCAAGGGGCATTACTGAACTACTTGTGGTTATGATTTTCTGGTTCAATAAACATGCATCCCCTTAACAATAAACTGCAATAAGGGTTCTCAATAAGGGTTTTCACATAACGTCTGCTATTTCGATCTTCTTAATTGCTGTTCCTTCAACTATAAGCTTCCATAGTTCCTTGTATTTAACGGCATTGTACATAATGTCATTTCCTTAATGTATGAACTTTACTTGAAGGCTGCACTCATCATTTTTCAGGTCCACCCCTTCTATTGCTTTGTAGCTGACCCTGGTCACTATAGCAACTCATGTTACTTTACTATTACAATTTCTAAGTATCCTATTTTTTAATTTTATAGCTTAACTATCTTGGATTTCTATATATCCTTTTAAGATGGAAAATCTGTAAGGCAAACTTTCAAAATCCACCATAAAGATTTGTTTCAACAAACAATGTTATTATAATAAAAAAAGTAAAATTTCGTGAAAACAAAGGCCCACCCTTCATTTCTGACACAGTTTAGAAAGCCATATGACATACAGTAATCCCTCCTCGATCGCGGGGGTTGCGTTCCAGAACCCCCCGCGATAGATTAAAATCCGCGAAGTAGAAACCATATGTTTGTATGGTTATTTTTATATATTTTAAGCCCTTTTAAACTCTCCCACACTGTTAACATTATTAGAGCCCTCTAGACATGAAATAACACCCTTTAGTCAAAAGTTTAAACTGTGCTCCATGACAAGACAGAGATGACAGTTCTTTCTTACAATTAAAAGAATGCAAATAGATCTTCTTCTCTTCAGGAGCAGATAATTTCAGAGAGAGAGAGAGATCGCTCGCGATAAAGCAGCATTTCTTAGAGGTGCGTCCGTATCCACTAGGCAAACAGCTTCTGTGCAAATAGCACCTCTGCTCACAGCTCCTCCGTCAGGCGCAGAGAATGTCAGAGAGGGTGAGATAGAGGCAGAGACAAGCAAACAATCAAGCAGTCAAAAGAATAATCAAGCATATCTTATAGCGTTGAGGAGTTTTGGTTAATATGTAATACATGCTCTGATTGGGAAGCTTCTAAGCCATCCGCCAATAGCGTCCCTTGTATGAAATCAACAGGGCAAACAAACAGAGGAAGCAAGTACCATAAATTAAAAGACCCATTGCCCGCAGAAATCCGCGAACCGGCGAAAAATCCGTGATATATATTTAGATGTGCTTACATTTAAAATCCGCGATAGAGTGAAGCCGCGAAAGTCAAAGCTCGATATAGCAAGGGATTACTGTATATATATATATATATATATATATATATATATATACACCAACTTTTCATCAAGGAGGAGCATGATTACTTTAAAATAATATTAATTTCCGAGAAATTATAAAAAATATTGAAAATTTTCTATAATAGAATTGAATTTTTACAAATTTAAGAAATAAGGCATTACTTTACTATTCACTTATAATAGGTGGGTGAGGATTCTTCATTTTAATCAAGATGAGTGTTCATTTAAACAAAGTAGTGCGGGATACCACAAAACCTTTCATGGCTTAATGTTACTCCCAATCCTGCAGGTACAAGAGATATACAAGTATTTTAACTCAAAACATTACAACATATGATCTAGTGAGGTGGGTTTACAATTTAGATCTCGTCCCAGATAAATTTCTGTTCTCTATAATTATCTAAAATTCCTTGAAATTTTTGAGACATGGAAAGCCACAATGAACATTACTGTCCTAAACTTTGTAATACACTGTTACCATATCTTAACTGAGTGGTAGATCATTGTGTTGCTTGTAAATTGATGGTGGTTAATATAAATTATAGTCTTATTTGCCCTATAAGATGCCTTGTTACAATGAATGACACTAATAGCTCTGTCCAAAATGAAGATAGATTGATAAGCCTCATCTTAGTTTATTTCTGGGCCAAACCCCAAAATTACTTGAAGAATCAGGTGTTTCCTCAACAAATCCAGGACTCATGATCTCACAGTGATATCCAGTGGCCCACCATGGGAGGCATAAATCTTGATTTTGAAGCAGCTTTTATTTATTTTGGACAGCAGGGTCCCATGTATTTGAAATGGATTTGTGCCAGTGTTTCAGGAAATACCTTTGATGCACTTAGAGAATTCATTTTTGAAGTATTCAAAATAAATTGAAGGCTAATCTCCACCATGCAGAATCTGTCTTTCCTCACTCTTTCTGACAGAGTAGGTCATCCCCTCCTCCATTCCCTCACTTGTCAACTGACAATGAGTTTAAACCAAAACCATGTCATCCTGTTGACACTGTCACCTACCTTTTGCCAGAATATTGGCACACATAACCCTGGTGGCACATTTAAAAAATACAGTATAGTCAATAGAAATTAGAATTCCCACTTGAAGTATTTATGGACCAACAATAATTAACCAACTCTATTATTCAGTGAACTGTAGTGGGTTGGCACCCTGCCCAGGACTGGTTCCGGCCTTGTACCCTGTGTTGTCTGGGATTGGCTCCAGCAGACCCCCGTGACCCAGTGTTTCGATTCAACGGGTTGGAAAATGGATGGATGGATGGATTATTCAGTGAATTCTAATTTAAATGTGAAAGAATGATAAAACCGGAACAGGAAATATATTAAAATCAATAACCAGAAAAGACAATGGCCTAGGTTTTGATTATTTCCTTTTGCTGCAAAAAGTGCAAAAACTTTTAAAAATGCAAAAATAAATTCATCATAAAATAAAATGAGAAAAGATGCATGTTATATAATTACATAATACTTTTGTCACAAAAAATAAAACAACATTGTTTGGATTTTAAAAATTAAACAAATTATTGTAATTCAGTGAGCTATAGATCTGTAGCTGTGTTTATTCTCCTTTAATTCCTTCTTTGTTCTTTCAAGCTGCTCAAACGCTCTCAGAGATCACTGAATCCCAAGGGTGCAGCATACTACACTGCACAACAGGCCCAACAGTAATAATAGAGACAGAAAAGTGCCAGGCATCAGAATGATCTTGGCAGTATGCAAATGCAAAACAAGTAGTTTTTTAAGTTTTACTAAATGAGGCAACTATTTTGGGAAGTGGATAACAAATTGACATCTTATCATAAATTAGTGTCATCGCCCCAAAAGAATAGCCATCCAAACAGTAGCGCATGTAAACAGACCTGCGGTAAACTGTGAAATGAGCACCAGCATGACAGTTTAACAAACATATACAGCATACCAGTCAGTCGAATAAAATGGCACATGCATGTATAAAATGGATTTTTATGAAATAAAAAAAAATACTATGAAGTTAGCAGACATTTCATTTCACAAAGGTTATAACGACCATCACACATAGTGGCAGTCACGTTTTCTAACCCTAAATAATTTTTACAGATTTATAAATATTCAGCACAAAGTAGGACCTTTGCCACATTTACCATCAAAATATATTACGACAAAAAAGATTTTCTGTATTTAATTGCATGACACCATATAGATTTAATGCATATGTATGACCTTTGATTACACCCTCTAGTACTGCTTTATTTCTTTTACAGCTGTCACTGGCACGGTTAGTGAAGATAATACCACAATATGTAGCTAGAATTTATCAGTTCTGTTTGAATATCTAGATAGGTATAGTAACTAGAATACAGATATATTATGCCAAAATGTTGTGCCTTTAACCTCCTTTCCTTTTCAGCATAGAAATAACCTTTAACTTTATTATTTTCTGCAGATGCACACTGATGTAGTCCTACACAATCTCTGTTCTTTCTGTCTCTCTAGCTATCTAGGGTGGCACAGCTGCCTCACAGTAAGGAGACAAGGATTCATGTCCTGCCTGCTTGTAGAATGCAAGTTCGCCCTGTGTCTGCATGACTTTCCTCTGGGTGCTCTGGCTGTCTCCAACATGCAGGTTTGGGAAAGTGGCTATCCTAAATTGGCACTAGTGCATGTTTCGGGTGTGTTTGTCCTGCAATGTACTGGTACCCTGATTAAGTTTTGTTCTTGCCATGTGCCCTATGCTAGCTGGGATAGGCTCCAGCACCATCCCATTCCTGTTCCGGACTAAGCAACCAAACAAAAAATGGCAGATCGATCAATCGACCTATCTATCTCTATAAATACATATAATTGCTGAACAATCACAATAAAACAACAGTTATGGTTTATTCAAACATATATTTGGTATACTAAATACAACATATTTCAGTGAGTTGCATTAGTTTAGGTAGTAGATAGATAGATAGATTATATGCTTGAATTTTTATACAGTATTTATACAGATGGTTCCAAGTTCAAATTTTCAACAAAGAGCTTATGCTGCATTTAAGATTTCTAAAAAAAAGTTTCATTACACTGGTATCAAGGAATTCACACAAACTTCACCTGCAATGTCTTCATTTTTATCCCCTTTGTTTTTATGCTACTGGTTTTATTTTTTCCATATTAAACATATTTTTGCAAATGCATTTGTTTACTATATAAACCCAATTACATTAATTATGCACTATCTGGGGATAGGAGCCCATCTAGTGTGAGTCACAAGGCAGAAATCAGCCCTGGATAGAACACAAGACCATAACAAGGTGAATGCAATTTACAATCAACAATTAACTCACAATGTACTTAGATCTAAGGGGGTCCACAAGCTATTTACTGCCAAATGATTAGTCAATATTCACTCATTTCTTGAACCAATCTTCTTCTTTGCTGCTGGTATAGGAGAAGCAATAACAAATAACAAATCCAGGCAGAAATTTATACAAGTTAAAAATTAGTCTGGATGTGATGCTAGCCCACTGCAGAAGCTTCCAGTGTACTTGCTCATAATGGACCACTTTAGTTCTGGTAATCAATCATTAAAACAGAATTCCTGGAGGCAGCATAGGAAAAGCTGAAAAAGGAACAAACTAAATACTTTAAATCAGATACAATGCTGACAAAAGAATGCTAAGCAACTAACTAAACATGTTTTGTTAATACTGAGTGTACTTTTTTTCCTTTTTAATTATACATAAAGTTCAATGATGATTGTAGCAACTTCTTGTATTCTTGGTGCTGGGACACTCCCTGTATATACACATTTAGCACAACAAACTACATGTCACCGGTGAGGAGAAGGCCTTCAATAATAGACACACAAATTAACTGCAGCTATCTCTAAATTCACATCAGAAGAATCTCTCTTCTTCTTTCGGCTGCTCCCGGTAAAGGGGTCGCCACAGCAGGTCATCTTCTTCCATATCTTTCTGTCCTCTGCATCTTGTTCTGTTACACCCATCACCTGCTTGTCCTCTCTCACCACATCCATAAACCTTCTCTTAGCCCCTCCTCTTTTTCTCTTGCCTGGCAGCTCTATCTTTAACATCCTTCTCCCAATATACTCAGCATCTCTCCTCTGCACCTGTCCAAACCAGCGCAATCTCGCCTCTCTGACTTTCTCTCCCAACCATCCAACTTGAACTGACCCTCTAATGTACTCATTTCTAATCCTGTCCATCCTCATCACACCCAGTGCAAATCTTAACATCTTTAACTCTGCCATCTCCAGCTCTGTCTCCTGCTTTCTGATCAGTGCCACCGTCTCCAACCCATATAACATAACTGGTCTCACTACCATCCTGAAGACCTTCTCTTTCACTCTTGCTGATATCAGTCTGTCACAAATTACTCCTGACACTCTTCTCCACCCATTCCACCCTGCCTGTACTCTCTTTTTCAACTCTCCTCCACAATCCCCATTACTCTGTACTGTTGATCCCAAGTATTTAAACTCATCCACCTTTGCCAAATCTACTCCTTGCATCCTCACCATTCCTCTGACCTCCCTCTCATTTACACAAATGTATTCTGTCTTGTTCCTACTGACCTTCATTCCTCTCTTCTCTAGAGCATATCTCCACCTCTCCCGCGTCTCCTCAACCCGCTCCCTACTATCGCTACATATCACAATGTCATCAGCAAACATCATAGTCTACGGGGACTCCTGTCTAATCTCGTCTGTCAACCTGTCCATCACCACTGCAAATAAGAAATTATGAGAAGAATCTCTCTAACAAGCATAATGTCTACAGAAATGGACAAAACCTCTTTCTATGCAGACATGAACTCCAAGACATTCCATGCCAGTAGTGAGGAGAAAACTGTTTTTGAGAGGTGGCGAGATGTCAAGACTGCTACAAAGTAAAGATAAGCCAGAAAAAAGCCAGGTTTTTTCTAAATTGATATGAGGGAACTTTTTACATCTGTCTGCAGGCAAAAAGCACTGTTCTATTTTAATTTGTTTACTTTGTCAATCTGCAGCTTTTGTTTGTTTGTTTTCATCTTCATGGTATGGATTTTTCTGGGCCTCAGAATGCCCATCCAGCATCCCAAAATGTGCACTTAAGGAGGACTGGTGACTGTAAATGTATTCAAAATGGGTGTATGAGTGGTCCATGTAAAGGAATAAGATTTGTTTTGGGTCCTACACATGGTAATGTGATGGTCTAACTCAATAAAACCTTATCGTAGTGTTCCAAATTAAAAAAAAAAGCATTTAAAAAGCAAAGTATTAATAATCAAAATTAATTACTCCTTTTAAAAACTTAATGTGTAAAATAAAGATTTAGTGCAACACTATTAAAACAGACCTGAGTTTTTATAAGAGTTTTTTTCTTTAACTACTCATTGGTTCATTAAATATACTTAAAATATGACCCAAGAGCAATAGGGGATGCTTTTTCTATGCTTGCTTTGAACACTGGATTTTTACATTTTGGAAGCCACCCAACAGCTAACAAGGACTACTTTAATATTCTTCTAGGCCAGGCAGCTTGGAATCAGGTCCTGGAAGATCACAGTGGCTGCAGCCTCTTTCATCCTATCATGATCTGGACTTTGTGTTATATTTTTGTCATCATTTTACTTGACCTCTAACAAAAATGGAGAAACCAATATAGGGGTTTTAAAGGTCAAGGAATTAAATGGACAGATTGTTTTATGTAGAAAGTTTTTTTTATATGTTATTTTTGAAATCTAACTGCAGTGCTATTGTGGGCCCCACCAGTGTTTGCTGTTAGCTAGGCAGAACAATGGAGAGAGCATGACAGGTGATGTCTCAACTGTGATGGGTGTATAAAGGTCACTGTCATACACTCCCTAACTATTCAAGTTTGTGGATAGATAAAAACCAAAAAAATCCTTGTGCCATTATATTGGGTTACAAATTATTTTTTATATATTGACTTATGCCTTGTGTTTTGACTTAGGCTACATGAAATATCCCGGTTACTGATTGTCTTGCTACATTTCTTAATCAACGACTTCTTTAATTCCTTCACTCCTGGTCATGACCTTAGCTGGATATTACAATTATGGTCCATCTTCTGATTCCATCATACTTTAAACTGCTCAATTATTACTGCTTCTCGTTAAGATTCAAAAGCTAAGCACAGACATTTTTTTCAATCAGAATCCATTTAATAATGAGCTGTAGAAAAAAGGAAACCATCTGCCTAACTTTGACCAATTTACAGTTGTGTGGGTCTATTCTTATGCACATTTTTTAAGTATTTAGAAAGAAATAAGATAAACAAGAAGCACTTGTCTGCCCAAGTCCACAAAACATTTAAGTGATGTTCAAAGAAAATCTATGATAATAGATGCTATATTTATGACAAAGCAGAAGAAGTATAACAATTCCTTAAATTAAATGCCATTTTTCATTTAATGGCAGGAGTTCACTTTTAAACATGGAGTTGGCTTTAGTGAAACCCTAGCCATTGTCATTCTTTAGAACACAAACCTGAGACATTATCTCTATGCATTAATAACCACCATAGATGCTCTCCTAGAAATCAGCAACACTGTGTGCTCAAACAAGGCTAGCTGGATGAAGGTGGACCCTCTGCTTTACTGTCTATAGCATAAAAGGGCCCCAGAAATAGGAAGAATGGTGAAGCAGTATTTAAACACACCACCACTGCTTTAGAGTTCTGACGACATATATTTAGGATCCAGCTACTATTAGTGTAAAAGCTGCACCTTCTCTATATCACTAGCTGTGTTTTTTCCTCTGGTTCCTCTCAAAACCCAAACGTGTGTGCTCAGTTAAATGGAGACTCACATGTGAAACTCTGAGTGTCTCAGTGAGAAGGATGCCTGTTGTAGGCGGAATCTTGACTTTTAAGAACTCTGAACACTGAATTGAAATGAAAAGTTTTAATGGGATGGATAGATGGAAACCAGTAACCCTGATACCACTATCCTTAACAGGCTTAAAGCATTTACTAGATGGAGGGCTGTGTCAGATAGATAGACAGACAGACACACAGACACATAAATAGATAGACAGACAGACAGACAGTTAGTTTATAAATCCCCAAGGGGAAATTCACATACTCCAGCAGCACCATACTGATAAAAACATTATTAATTAAATAAAAATGCAGTGCAAGTTAATAAACGTAAGGTGGAGAGTGCGAGGCAGGTATAACAGACAATAACTTTGTATAATGTTAATGTTTACCCCACCCAGGGTGGAACTGAAGAGTCGCATAGTGTGGGGGAGGAATGATCTCCTCAGTCTGTCAGTGGAGCAGGACAGTGACAGCAGTCTGTCCATAAAGCTGCTCCTCTTTCTAGAGATGATACTTTTCAGTGGATGCAGTGGATTCTCCATTATTGACAAGAGCCTGCTCAGTGCCTGTCGCTCTGCCACGGATTTCAAACTGTCCAGCTCCGTGCCTACAATACAGCCTGCCTTCCTCACCAGTTTATCCAGGCGTGAGGCGTCCCTTTTCTTTATGCTGCCTCCCCAGCACACCACTGTGTAGAAGAGGTCACTCACCACAACCGTCTGGTAGAACCTCTGCAGCATCTTATTGCAGATGTTGAAGGACGCCAGCCTTCTAAGGAAGTATAGTTGGCTCTGTCCTCTCTTGTACAGAGCAGCAGTATTGGCAGTCCAGACCAATTTATCATCCAGCTGCACTCCCAGGTATTCATAGGTCTGCACTCTCTGCACACAGTCACCTCTGATGATCATGGGATCCATGAGGGGCCTGGACCTCCTAAAATCCACCATCAGCTCCTTGGTTTTGCTGGTGTTCAGTTGTAGGTGGTTTGAGTTGCACAATTTAACAAAGTCCTTGATTAGGTTCCTATACTTCCTCCTGCCCACGATAGCAGTGTTGTCAGCGAACGTTTGCACGTGGCAGGGCTCCCGAGTTGTATTGGAAGTTTGATGTATATAGGCTGAACAGGACCGGAGAAAAGTCAGGTAAAACCAAGAAGGATTTTTATTTCACTCCAAACAGGTAGCTCAGACCTTCAGAGAAGAGGTGACTTCTTATGACTTCAGAAGTTGTACCCATCACTCTACTAGCTGCTTCTAGTTCTCAGCAGTGATCATACAATATCACGCAGAAAGAGAGTAGGACACTTTCAGTAACAGACCTCCAAAAAATGGCCATAGCTTCCTACAACAATCCAAACTTCTTTCATGAATAATATATAAAAGGTCAATATTTTTGGCTATATAAGTAGGAAAGCTGGCTTAAAATTTCTGAGGAACCATATTTATTTTAAATGTTAAGTTCATCTTGCTTGCAGGCATGAATGCTACTAGAATGTCATCTTTGGGGTAGGAATTTAGACATGTAGGAAGGACAACTAAATGACAAAATAATTATCATTTGGTGGGCATTGCCCAGTCTATGCCTGTTCATTGCCACACTATAGCCTGTAGGCATAAGATCAATCATTCAGTCTTAATTTTAGAAAGCATCTTTCATCTTGGACACTTTTTAAAAAGCCTTTATAATGAAAATCAAGCAATATAATGCAATACAACAATGAAGCAGGTGTAAGGCTGCTGGGTTGGTGTTGTGTTCCTCTTGTCCACATGTGTATAAAGCGGTCTGTCTTCAACTTTGTAGCACTTTTTCCACACACCAAAAGAAAAAAATTTCAAAAGCTGTTAAACTTGCACAAGACAGATAAGGGCCTTTCAACAGGCAGTAAATTCCCCTCCTGAATCAAGGAGGATACTGATGTTTCACTCATTTATACCTCCTTCTAGTTTGTGCATAACCCCCTTTCTTTTATTCCCAAACAAGGACACCCTCTGTCCCTCGTCTACACAAGAAAATGAACACCGACTGTTATTACAGCAGAGCTCAATAGACGAGGCCCTTATGCAGCATTCGCCTCCCTATCAGACACAAAGGCTGCTCGCTAGAGTATACAAGTGCTCAGTTACATTCAACACAAGAGCAATTCACTTGTTCTCAACAAGTGGACTATTGATTGCTGAGGCCTCTTCTTTTCCAATTAACCCGAGGCTTTGAGAATTGGGGGCTGTATTCCAAAGAGCTTTTTTTTTCATTTAGAAGCATAGAAGATGTAGCTCTCAGTAGGTCACAGGCAAAAAGTACTCTACAAAGTGTGCAGCAGTTGAGTCAGGCTGTGGGTTTTCATTGCCATATAACAAAGTGAAGACACTCACAGAATTTTGACAATTAGAAAGCCTTCATGACTAGCGCTCTCTTTCTGTTTCAACTTATTAAACACAAGACGTGCTTGGCAATAAAAGAGTCACATTAGTATTGTCACTTGTACAGAGTACAATGAAATTCTTACTTGAATGACTAACCAATAAAATGCAAAATGCCACCACCTACAAGTATAAAGCATGTAAGTCACTTCTCTGCCGTACCTTTAAACACTCTGAAAAGTATGCATATACCTACTTAAATGTATCTTGTATTTTGATGACCTCCCACATTACACAACTCATCTTTTAGGTTACTAGGAAACTCCAAATTGATTCTATGTGATTTTGAATGTGTGTGTGTTTGTGAATTAGACCTGTGATGGTATGGCATGTCATCCAGACTTGGATCCTGTATTGTGACTAATGCTGCCAGAATAAGTGGACACATATAAAAACCATAAATTGCATTAAGCAGGTTTGAGAATGCAGTGTTATCAATTTTGGTACCAAAAGTGTGCTTTCAAAGAGTAATGGATAAATGGATTCCTTTCATTAAAACCTGATCTTTCACAGACCTTTATGTTCTTACTTGCAAAAAAGCAACTGACTACTGTAATGTTTTCTACAATTTATATTAGTTAGATCCAACCACACCATGTAAGTAAAACTGTAAAGCATTAGACAGGTTTGATAATGGAGGGATGGTATTCTTAAATTAAAGTAGGAAGCAATACAATTATTTTGTCAGTTATTCCTGAAACAGTCAGGACAGGCTTTTTTAACCCACAATGAAATTAATAAGCAAGTTACAAAATGAACAGATGGATACAATTCTAACAAAACTGGCCTGGTACTTCACTGTCACAAACATCTGGTCACCGTCTGGAGGAAGCCACAATATTGTCCCTGTGCCTGCACTGGATTGCTTTGGGTACTCTGTTTTCTTCCGATATCCTAAAGATGTGCATAGGACTTTGCTTTGGCCCAGTAAGAGTGAGTGTGAATGAGTTCATATGAGTTTAACCCATGACAAACTTGTGCTTTCCAGGGTGGAATTCATGCCTTGCGCGGACAAGATTGATTCTGGTCTTCCCATGACTGTGTAATAAGAAAGTTGAATTCAGAAAACGGATTAATACAATTCTAACCTCTAAAGTGTGAAAGTTAGGTTTTGTTTTTTGTAATTTCAAGTCAGACAGACCTTTAGACGTATCAGTAATTGGGTAGTATTATTGCTTTACAGTAGTGGATGCTGAATTGCACGCAGTCCATTGTACTTATGGGAATTTGTAATTTCCAGCTACACTACATTTCATGGTTATTGTAAATTGCTTTCCTAAACTAGAAACTGGTTAAGTGGGGCAGAAAACGGATGTATACAACATCTACCATATAAGCATCCAGGTCTTCAGGACCATTCTTCTCCTTGCATTTATAACTCTAATATTAGCACAATATAATACCGCAAAGTTAGCAGAGCAGGATGGATGAAGTTAAAGAAGCCCTGAAGGAAAAGGGCTTGATTGATGAAAGAGGTGCAGGACAGAGCTGTTTCGAGAAGGCTGATCAGACACATTGACCCCACACAGAAGTAGGAGGAGGAGGACGAGGAGGATGGAAAAAAAGAAGGAGAAGAAGAATATCACAAACCTGCTTAATCCAATTGAAGGTCACTGGGACCATGAGACAAGGCAGGGTGAAAGAGTCAAAACCTATTCTAAGACACTCACATTCACACAAGGTCAATGTAGACTCACCATTTACTCTAACATAAATATGGGATGTGGGGCATTTCCATGCAGGATGAAATGCTCATATCCACAAGGGAAGAACCATTTCACTCCATATGGACAGAATATAGGTTTGGTGTTTGAACTCAGCGGGCAAGATCTATGAGGCAACGTAAGCATCCAGACCAATTCTTCTCCTTGCATTTCTAACTTTAATTCGCACAATATGATATCTCAAACCTAGTAGAGGTGGGTGGATAAAGTAAAAGTAGATCTGAAGGAAAAGGGCTTGACTGGTGAAGAGGTGCAGGACAGAGCTGTTTGGAAAAGGCTGATTGAGCACATTGACCCCACATAGAACTGGGAAAAGATGAAGTGGAAGAAGAAAAAGAAGAAGAACATTTCAAACCTGCTTAATCCAATTCAAGGTCACTGGGAACCAGAGACAATGCATAGTGAAACAGTCAAAACCTATTCAAAAACAAATATATTCACACAAGGTCAATGTAGACTCACCATTTAACCTAACATAGATATGGGATGTGGGACACTTCATTGTGGGAAGACATGCCCACATACACACAGGAAGAACCTGAAAACTCCATAATGACGGAAAGTGGGTTTGGTGTTTGAACTCAGGGTGCTAGATCCATGAGGCAATATAGGTTACCCACTGCATCACTGTGCTGTCCTCAATGAAAATGAATATACTGAGAAATAAACAGAAAAAAGACAACTATTTTGTAGCATGATGTCTGTCCTGATCAGATCACAATATGGTGCACTATCAATGAATATGCATGAATCCAAGTAGCTGAAAATGTGAAACTATATCATGCAGCTGCTACTAAAGACAAATATAATAAAGATACAGTCTAAAATCTTTATACAATGCTTTATCCGCACCTACATCTAGCAATAAATTGAACCAATATTTTATCCAATTTTAGGGTAACCTGAAGCTAAAGCTTAATATGGCCAGCATTAATAACACCACATCTTATAAATGATTTTCTAGAAACAAAAAAATGAAATAAAATACTGCTATTTCTTAGGGTTTGAACAGCTACAGTATATTGAGTCATAGGCACAAATATTTTCCCACACTGCCACATTTAATGAGGCTCAATGGCACTGTTTTTATTACTGAATGTAAATGTCTCAAATATGTTATGCTTTTTATCCCGAAGGCATGCAGTATATGGAATGGGTCCATGACTTTGTGTTGTTCTTCACTACATACTTCATAAATAGAGATCTAACCCAGAAACGGCAACCTTATTTATTTTACCGGTCATCAATATATCAAAAGATATCACATGTACTGCATTAAGTTGGAGAACATTTTTATCACTGTCATGTCTGTAGCCTCATATGAATTTAAACCTGTTCTTAACTGTTACTTGTCTGCAGCTCTAGCAGCTAAGAGGCCAACCTTTGTAGGTTTATGAAATGTTAGCTATGGTTCTGTTCGCTCTGCTTAATCATGAGTATATATTTAGTTTAGTCCACTAACAGGCGAGGAAAATAAAGTAGTAGGACCCTCTCACATGCTCGATCATAAACCCAAACAATTTAATTAAAAGAAAATAAATTGAATTTAAAGGAGCCACAATACCTGCACTTTAAAAACAATAATGACATGCAAAATGAGTTTAATATTCTGTAAGAGCACAACTAAAATGAAAGTAGTGCAGAGATATTTTAAATAAATGCCTCCATCATTTTAAAGGTTCAATTAAATTAGACACTCAATATTGTCTAGAATGAATAGCAAATAAAATCATTTGGTAGTAAACAAGAAAGAAAATACAGTAGTTATCTAGGCTTAAAAATGAATAGCACTGAAGTTTATTACCAAAAGGCGCATTTTCAAATGGCAGATTTTTTTTCTCTAAGCATCTGTGATTGCAATACAAATCTCGGTGTATTAATTCACTGCAAAGATTAACTGGACTACAATATATCCAGAAAGAAATAAGGAATACAGTTTTTAACAGATTAATGCATAAAAATATCACTTCCTTGAAAAAAAATGTTGAAGCAGTCAGAAGGGGACACTTATTCTTACCTTGTGTAATCAGTTCAGAAAAAAACATACAACTGGGAGGCAAAGAGAGTGCAACTAATTGGGTCATGAAGAGCTTCATATTCAAAACTGATAAAGATCCCCATTCTGTTCTTTCATTTTCTACTTTTTCACTAGAAAGACATTCCCCGTAATCATATGCCTATCTACAGTGCATTTTTATTATTATTAAAAACTTTATTTGGTATAGACTTGTGCCCAATTTCAAAGTTCATTCTTCACTGGCACATACCCAATGCCCACCAGCTTCTTAGCTTCTTTGTTTTTTAAACCAAATTGAAAATAAAGATGATATTGCTATAATCAAGTGCAACCTTGGTGTGGAACCATCTACAGTACCACACATTATTTTAGAAACAAAATTCTGCACTGCAGTCAACTATAACTGCATCCTGATTTGTCTATTTTATATATATTACTAAGGAATGCACACCACAAAAATTGCTTCTGACAGAATGTTGAGGGTATGCTGTATGATTTTAGATGTGATCAGACAATAAATATAAAGAGAGAATAAAAAATAAATGATTTCCAGTTTCCTATAAGTTTAAAGACAATGATATACTATATACACATATACAGATATATACTCAGCAAAAAAAGAAACGTTCCTTTTTCCAGGACTGTGCATTTCAACAATAATGTTTTAAAAATCCAAATAACTTTACAGATCTTCATTGTAAAGGGTTTAAACAATGTTTTCCATGCATGTTCAATTAACCATAATCAGTTAATTAACATGCACCTGTGGAATGGTCGTTAAGACCTTAACAGCTTACAGAAAGTAGGCATTTAAGGTCACAGTTGTAAAAATGCAGGACACTAAAGAGACTTGTCTACCGACTGTGAAAAACACCCAAAGAAAGATGCCCAGGGTCCCTGCTCATCTGCGTGAACGTGCATTAGGCATGCTGCAGGGAGGCATGAGGACTGCTGATGTGGCTAGGGCAATAAATTGCCATGTCCGCACTGTGAGACGCCTAAGACAGCGCTACAGGGAGACAGGAAGGACAGCTGATCATCCTCGCAGTGGAAGAGCCCGGATCTCAATCCCATTGAGCACGTCTGGGATCTGTTGGATCGCAGGGTGAGGGCTAGGGCCATTCCCCCCAGAAATGTCCAGGAACTTGCAGGTGCCTTGGTGGAAGAGTGGGGTAACATCTCACAGCAAGAACTGACAAATCTGGTCCAGTCCATGAGGAGGAGATGCACTGCAGTACTTCAAGCAGCTGGTGGCCACACCAGATACTGACTGGTACTTTTGATTTTGAGCCTCCCTTCATTCAGGGACACATTGTGAAACATTTTTAGTTTATGTCTTATGGTGTTGACTCTTTTACTGTTCATACAAATATTTACACATTAAGTTTACTGAAAGTAAAAACAGTTGAAAGTCAGAGGACGTTTCTTTTTTTGCTGAGTATATATATACACACGCACATATATATAAATATATACATATATATACACACACACACACACATATATATATACTGTATATATATATATATATATATACAGTGCTATGTAAAAGTTTGTGCACCCATCTGAGGGGTTGCATGATAATTTGCTCTGTCTTCATAAGAGAAGACCACAGCAATATACCATTTATTTTTTTACTAGAGAAATGTAGACAATGGGATGTTTATAAGACCAAAATTCTCTGTGTAGCATTATTGAATTGTATGAAATAAAATGTAAAAAATGGGATGTGCAAATATTTGAGCACCCTTTTAATTGCATTAATTTGAAGACCTGTAGTCATGTAATGCTGACAGAGTGCAGCACAAAACTGCTTTGATTAGCACATTAGACCTTAAACTACAAAGGCAGATGCAACCAATCATGATAATGGTTATTTAACATAGGTAATTGCTAATTTTGGTTGTCCTTGGTTCTCTCATAGAGAGTGGCAACATGGGAACGTCTAAAGAACTCTCTACTGACCTAAAAACTAGGATAATTTGTCGTTAAAAATTAGGAGAAGGATACAAGAAATTATCACAAAGGTTTGGACTGTCTGTTTCCACAGTCAGAAACGTAGTTAGGAAATGGAAGGCCACAGGAACAGTCCTTGTCAAGGAAAGATGTGGTTGGCCAAGAAAAATATCTGAAAGGCACAGCCGAAGGCTGATTAGAATGGTCACAGACAAACCACAGAACACCCCCAGAGAGCTATAAGAACATCTGGCTGCTGATGGAGTCATTGTATACTGTATCATTCCACATTCTAACGCACTTTGCACCAGGAACAACTCACTGGAAGCAGGCTGTCCACACTAGGAAGCCATCAAACCTGACTGAACTGGATGCATTTTGTATGGAAGAATGGTCCAAAATACCACAAGCCAGAATTCAGGGACTTGTCAGTGGCTACAGGAGGCATCTACAGGGTGTTATTTCAGCAAAAGGGGACACTACTAAATATTGATTGGGATTATTCCTTTGGGGCCACCAAATGTATACACCTGGCTACTTTTGTTAAAATGCACATTAAATTGGTACTGTTGGTCCAGTACAAAATATTTGACTACTGAAATGTTGCTGTTTCCATAAGGTATAAAATATGTTAAAATGAAGTTGCTACCTCAAAACCTTAGCAAGTTATAAATTGATAAAAGTGATTTTTATCAGGCGTGCCCAAATTTTAAATTTTACACACACACACGCATATATATATGTTCAGCTGCCCCCCTTCACAACGTAAGCAGCGTTATACGAGAAAGAGATTTAACCACGCCCGAGGGACCGAAATAAAGGACAAGTATTGTTTTTACCATGTCACACAAGACAAGGCAGTGAGCGATCATTTAAAACAAGTCCACGGACATCTAACCTAGTGGTTGCTGGATTGCTTTTGGCAGACACACATCATGTGCTCCCAGCTCTTAAAACAACGACAAATTACAAGCAAAACATGCAGCTCGCCAGCAGCAGAAAACCAGCAGGTGATCCGACCACTTCTCCTTTGCATGTGTTCAGCCACCCTAACTGCCCGCCATACACAACCCCCCCTTTACAATGCGAGCGGCAGAGACACGAAGTGGCAAAAGGACAGCTGCTGTACAGGCTTTGAAATGATCGGGCAGCAATAAATAAATAAATAAAATACAGAAAAGTACTGTACTCAGTTATATAGTAGTTATATATAACTTGTCATTAGAAATTTCCCAGGCAATACAGCTAGTATAAGTATACATTCAAAAAAAAAAAAATATATATATATATATATATATATATATATATATATATATATATATATATATATATATATATATATATATATATATATATATATATATATACTGTATATATATATACACACATATATCTATATCTATAGGTATATCTACATATATACTGCTTATAAATATTTAGAGAGAGAGATAGCTATATTGGTGACATAACAAGAATACCACCAATGCTTGTCTTGTTGACTGATTAAGGTGAAGGTAAATGCCGGAAGAACTTGAACAAATAAGCCATCAGAGTCTCATTTCCATCACTGCTTTTAACTCCCATACTAATCCTGATGAATGGAGGCAAGATCAGAGGATTTTAGCACTGTGTGGTCAAATGCATTAGTGTCTTGGAGAACATTTCCTGAACTTGCAGCATCTCACTTAACAACAATCTTGCATCAACAAACTGGAGTGGTTTCCAGTTACATTAACACAGCATTGTGGTACCTTCACCAAAGTCTGAAAGGCAAACAAATTACTTGAACGGAAACTGCAACTTATTTGCATTTAAAGGGGCCAGTCAGGTTTGATTATAAAACATTTGCTGGAGGAAACTTTAATGAAATAAGTGCAATTGCACCAGTTTCTGTTTCAGGCGTCATATACAGTGGTGAATCCTACACTAGGCCTTCAGTAGGACCTGAAATCCAACAAAACATCTTGCAAAAATGATAGCTTCCACTCATTGGGTTAAAGAGTACAAAATAAACACCCATTCTCTATGTTATAATCAGCCAGTACAAGCAAATCAATATATTACTATGCAGGAAATGATCATGGCACTACAAAATTTAAGGGAAAAAAGAAAAATTCACAACAAAACAGTGGTGATTTGTAATGTTGTGCCCCTCAAATATTTAAAAAGCTCTACTTAAATTAATTAGGTAATAAGAAATAATAAAATAAATTTTCTCATTTGCACAATGTGCCTGGTGTGTACGTATGTCACCATTCATTAAAAATTGGTTCCAACTTGTATATGTTTAATACATGTGTGAATACTTATATTTCCTGACTGAATGATGCCTACCAAATGAGATTTTATGTAAGTCCTTGATCTTTTGGCAAGCAGGTGACCTAAGCTACCCTTTAATTGGTTGCTTTCAGATTTTTCTAGGGGCGCACCTTTATGTACCCTGAACACTCCCACATTTATTGGCAGCAAATTAGTATTGTTTTAGGCTTTTTAATGTAATTTGATTGGACAATTGTCAACACACTATTTCATGTTCATGTCAATGGTTCGCAGTTCATACCTGCCATTAACATAACTACTGTACAAGTGAGCAAGCGTGACTTTAGGGAGATGGCAACCTTACGTGAAACTTCATAAATCCAAGAAAATTAATGTATTCTTTAATGAAACATCCCTTCACAATTGGTTCTGAGTTAGGAATTCAGCAGCAGGCAAGTGATCGAGGATGAGCTTACACACAGACTTTCCAGCACAAGCTGCACAGCTGATCAAGTGGACAGATCTACCTAGAGAAGTTGGTATAAAAAGCAGCTTCAAGATCACCATGTTATAGCACTTCAGATGTGTCTCCTGGCTACTAAAGCTCATCTGCCCTAGGAGTGTAGTCACCAGTGAGCCTCACAAGGCTGGTGGACAACGGGCATTTGAGTTGCCTCTGAGACAGAGAGGGGTGGATGTAGTGGTGAAGCAGCTGGGAGATGCCAGCTCATTGGCAACTAAGTGCTGTGTCTGCGAACACTGATCTCATGGCTCCTTTTTTACCGGCTTCTCCGGTAGTCCTGCCCTTTTGGACAGTTGAGCAAGTGTATGATATATACATATTGTATTTGTGCTTGTGGTTAGAAAGATAGTGTAGTGTCTTGGGATGATTTTAGTTACAAAAAGTGTGCCACCAAACAAAAAAGGTTGGGAAACAGTGATCTAGACAGTAGTAAGAGGCTAAATTTGTTTGGCAGGCTTAGTGAAATGACTCAGTTTAATCAGAAAATAACTGAAATTAGGGTTGAAAGAAAGGAGGAAAAAAATGATGTTCAAGGAAATATAGGTATTCTGATCGTAAAGGCAGAATAAGATTTAGGATGCACTTGTCCTATGGGTGTAGTGCAAGACAGGTTGGGGGAAGAGTTATGTTTTAAGATGTTGGGGTCTGTGGATCTTAAAATTTGAATTTGTGCCCAGGTGAAGTAAGCCTGGCAAACTTGCTCAGGACTAGGCAGACTGGGAGCAAGTATAGAATAAAATTAGAGTGGGCATGACACTGCAGGTGTGGTAAATGATAAACTAGGATGTAAGACTTGAGAAAAATCAGAGGACTAGTGATTGAATGATGTGGATTTCTAGAATACAATGTAAATGGCCAAGGACTGGGTACTCTATTAGTAGAGGCAGAATAAGATTTAGATTAGACTTCTGCTATGGATATGATATATGACAGAAGGAAGTTCACGTTAGGGTGTGGGTTTTTGCAGAATGGAGATCCTGCCAAGATGGCAAAGAACTGAGAAATTCCTTTTCACATCTATAGGGCAAGTTATGGGAAGAATAAGGAGACTGTGAATGTTACAGACTGAAGTTTTAGAGCACAGTAGAAATGGGAAAACTGGCATCAGATTGGACAGCATGGTGGAAAGGGCATAATACATTTTAGCCTGGATTTGTCTTATGGGTCTGGTACTGGACAGGTCAAGATGTGCACGGGTAATGATGAGGACCATAAGAGCATGCAAAATGACTAAACAGATAGATACTACAGATAGATGTGAAAGGCACTATATAACAGATAAGTGCTGCTTCAGTAAAAGAAGAAAAAAACAAAAACAAGCTGCATCCCTTCCCACATTTTTCATCAGCCACCACTGCCACCAAAAGAAATTAAAAATAAAGCTCACAGGAAATTTACAGTGGCCAGAAATAATCATTGAAGCAGAGCCTCAGCAAGCAGGAGCCCACTCTGGAAGCATAAAGTAGAAGGTAGGATCCAGCACTGAATGGAGAACCAGTCCATTGCAGGTCACAGTCATCTACATAAATTCCTATAACCCTAACTTGAACAACTTTTGTTATAAATCAAAATGGTCAGCAAAGAAATATGTACTTATGAACTTAAATGTTCTTTTTAACCATAAGCAATACAGTATGTACATGATGTATATTATCCGTTCAATTTCCTAACTTTGACAGTAATTCTAACCCTAATTCTAAGTGTAAAAAAATGAATGCATAAAATAAATAAAAATAATAACAAACCACTGCATTAAATTGATTAGTCATTTTGAAAAAAATTTAATCAAAAGGAAAACAATCGTTGCCACTTCGATAAAAAAAAAACAAAACACTTCCAGTAGTAATCAATGTACACGCAGTGTCAAAGACCTCTATTTAATTGAGAACGTCCTCTTATTGGAAATTAAAAGTACTGCACAGATAACGTTTTTTGTGTTTTTTTGAATTTCTAAATATAGGCATGAGCATGTGGGTGGAGGCATTGCCTTATCTTGGAATTCATAGTAGTATTATATTTTACCATTTTAAAGGAACAGTCATATTTATTATTCTTATAGCAAATAATTAATATGTTACAGCGATGTGTATTTAAAACTTATTTACATGCTGCGTTGTTTGGACCTGATCATGCATCATTCAGATAACAGTCATGGAATTACAAGATTGTGGTCACAAATGTACCTGAGTGAAACAACTCTGTGTCTGAGGACCAATATGGAGTGGCCAGGAAGGGAGAGTAACATAAAAGGGGGACACACAGAATGGCTAAGAAAGAACTAGACAGACAGCGTCGAGAGGAGCTTTGTGAGTGTGAGAAACAGGAAGGGCATATAAGAATAAGTATTCTATATTCAGTGGTGTTCCCTGAAATCAGAATATCAAGAGTAGTTCTAAGAGTTGGTATCTCCAAGGGCCACAACAATGAAGGGTTGAGTTAGGGCTTTGATCTACAAATTCCAAATAAACATTCTTGATCAGAAGAGAGAGGTTAGGAGCACGCACTGATACAGCGCATTGCCGCACCCACCACATGACGAACCAACTCCCAGACTAGGACCTGAGTGAAGTCATGCAACGGGTGACACCTCAGTACCACACTAGTTCCAGATGGAATGGAACCAGTGTGAGGTTTTTTATGGTGACTGGAGTGCCAATTCTGCCACCAGCCCCCAGGTTTTTCCCTGCAGGTTGCAGGGCCTACATGCAGGGCCAGATGCAGATTAACGTCATACCCAGGACGGAGCTATTGCAGGTTAAGGGCCCAAGGAAGCAGAATCACTTTTGTCGTTTACGGGATTCGAAACAGCAACCTTCCAATTGCCAGCGCAAATCCCTAGCCTCAAAGCCACCACTCTGCCCCAAGACCAGAAGGACATTTGATATATAACTATATCAATATTTAGGGGTTATTTAATCAGAAGCAGTATCTTGTATCACTCATCCCTCCATTTCGCTGCACTGCTAGAGTTGGAAGTAGCAGAATTAAGAAAAACAACCAGCAGAGAAAAGAGAATTTAAAACCATGAAAAACAACAAAAGGAAAACACCAAAGTCCAAAACACTAACCAAAATCATAATCAAAAAATAGAGTTTGGATTCCAAAAACCGTTGCAAGCACACAGTAAAATTGGTTTATATATTATTCAGAATCTTGGACAAAGCTGACAGGGTGCATCAATCTTAAATAAAGGAAACCCAGTGATGCCTTTGCTAAATAAGCAAAATACACAAAATGGTGTTTTTCATAACAGGAACAAAATTGTGACACATAAAATAAACAAAATACAGAAAAAATATATTGAAATTTAAAATTATATGTATTTATATGTTTAGAATTTATGAGGGCAGTGAGGAAGACAGAGAAAGAATACACATGTAGTCAAGATACGACAGTATTTTATTAGATGAAGTTTAAAAAACAAAGTAATGAATACATTGCAAAACCGCTCCCTAACATTAGGAAGGGGAGCAGAGGAGAGGATGGTACAAAGGTATAGGTATAAAGGTAATAGACGATAGTGAGCAGTGGATGAAACACAACACCTTTAGTATGAAAACAAGACACACCAGCCGCTGTGGAGGTACATTCTCAGTATGCTATGCCAGTAGTTTTGTCTCAATTGGCAGTTAATTTATATGAAAGAAAAGCCAGCGTTAAAAGTTACAAGTGCAATTTCTCTCTCTAATGCCTACATCCTTTCATCTCCATATCTGGCTGTGGGAAAGACTGAGAAAAGTTTAACATCCTGAAAGCAAACGGTGAAAATTTATGTCAAAATGTCCTCTTTACGAGCTGTTTCCTGTAGTACCAAAGATAGTAATTTTTTTTTCATTAATCTAATGATTATTAATAAAAGTTTTATTAACATTCCCAGAACCTGAAGTCAATCATAACTAACGTTAGATCTCCAGTTCTGTCTTGCTGCTTTACTCTCTGTGCATGATCTCTTCTTGTAAGCAGGAGGCACAGCTATCCTGAATATATCTTCAGTCATAGTTTGACATAATATTCTGAAGAATCAAATACATTTATTACCATTAAGAAAACACTTTATTTTTTTTCAAAGCCACCCACTAAAGACAGATAGATAATATCAATCATTCAGTAGGTAGTGACTTTAAACTATAGTAGGGTAGCTTTTGCTTTAAAACACTCAAGTTAAAATACAGCATAACAAGGAAAAGTGCAATAAAAAGATCAAGGTAAGAAACTGTTAAGAGTTAGCAAATGTGCCTTTGAGAAATGCCGGAGCATACGTTATTGTGACACCTTTCTTCTGTAGATTGGGTTCTCATATTTATTACCATATTAATCTTTCATCTTTGATTGCGGCTCTGCATGGATTTGCTCTGCCTCATTTGAAAGTCAAAAGACGGGGACCAAAAACTACTTGTTTTACATTTATTACAGGCTACAGATACACTGTCATATTAAAACACAGTAACACCTCGCAAAACTGACAACGACAGAGCAGATGAATCTATTATTGCCTGATTAAATAGAAACAGTTTGCTTCAAGTGAAAAATTATGCAGCCCTAGCTTAATCAATGAGCATAAATAACAGTAAAATGTAAACCAATTTATATTGCAATTACAGAGGAGACTTTGATTTTTTTCAGAATTTTTTCTCTATTTTACATTGCTTAGAGTGGCTAGTGTATATAAATATGCATTAGTAAAGATGTAGAAATGAAGAAGTCCAGGTATTACAGCCACATTAAAGGCTTAAAGGAAACACTGTTTGCTTTGCTACCTTGCTACATTAGCCCCCAGCTGGGAATCAATGGAAGGATCTACAGGAGGCTTTTCATTCTAAACCCAAGAGTTCTTGTTGTCCTTTGTTTGGACTTTCCTGTTTGATGTCTTTAGCAATCCTAAAACTGCAAGACACAGCCTGTAGGTTCTTGCTCAGCATCACTACATAAAATTGTCTGTAAGTAAGTTATATTACCAGTAAGAAGTTACAGTTTTTAACTGTACTGTACTAAGTAAATGGATGTCCTGTATTAGGCAACCTGAAGAAAAGCTCACTCAAAGAGCAAATTTCTTAATAATATGTCACAATCCACTCATGTTAGACCATTTCTGTGACCTGGGGTTTTAGAATAAGATCACATTTCCTCTTGCGTTCTGTAAAAAGTGAAACAGGAGAGGGCATCCATAAAGGGGCATCATAAAGATTTCTGCTCCACTACCCCTAAGATTCGGATAAATACAGTAAAATGAAAAGCTAATAATAGATGAAAGTTAATTCTTTATTCAACAAATATGAAAATGCAAGGATGGGCTAGCATTTAGATGAGTTCAGACACTTGGTTATAAATGAAAGTTGTTTCATTTTTAAGTTTCATAGTCACTTCATCAAAGAGTTACAGTAGTTATCACAATCTTGTTTGTTAAATATTTTTGTAACAGTGAGTTATGCTAAAAATAAAAGTAATAATAGAATGTAATTACATTTATTAGTATAGTACATGAAAATGTATACTATTTTAAACACCATTTTACAATATTGTGTAGTTAAAATGGAACCAAACAGTCTTGTGGCATCTGAAAAAGCTTTTACAGACAGAAGATTCCAAATGAAGTGCTAAAAAAATCTACTAATGTTAGTTGTTGGTTTGTGGGGGGACAATGGCTAACTGTAATTCAAATTCTTAAATATAAATTTCTTTTAAAGAACTACCTGATGGGGATTGAAAACCTGCTGAAGCCTCAAGGTAAAACTGTAGACTACATCCAACTGTAATGGATAGCAGATCATTGTGGTGTTTTGCTGATAAATTGTAGTGTCAGGGAGATATTGAATTATTATGATCTGTCGGCAGAGCAGTTGTGAGGTAGTTTTTAATGTAATGGAAAACCTGAGTAGGTTCATTCAATGTATGTATGAAGTATCAAGGAGCCACAGTTAGAGAACTTGTTTCTTATTTCATTTATATCTACATAGGTTAAGTTGCTTGTTTTCCCGACAGGAATGACTGTCAAATGTGTAAAAAAACATATCTCGTTCAAGGTAAATATGAAACAGTAAACTAATCCGTAATTATGGTAGTACAGAGTGTTTCTCTGTTTTAAAAGAGATGTGTGTCGAAATTTACTAATGCTTGTCAATGGGAGACTAAAATTTCAAATCTTTGTACAAAGCGCTCTATTTGAGATATCTAAAAAAATGAGCTTTACAGATAAATTTCCTTGAAGAATAAGTGTACCAAATTTCAAAAAAATCAGCCCATTGGAAGCTAAATTGTTTCATGTAGACAGACAGACATGACATCCACAGTATGTCCTTCTTGCATTATATGCAATCACACCTAAAAATGAGTTCAAAGGATTGTACATGTTTCAACTTGATAAAGGCTCCAATGCCTAAACATTTTATTTTTTTCTTGTTCATGTAGAATTCATTTTCACTTTACAGGTTTCTTTTATTACATTTAGCAAACATTTTAAATGTTTGTCCTTTTGAAATACACATTGACATTGCCTTTCACTATCTATTCCAAAAGAAAAATTTCAAAAAGTCTTGTCCGGATATAAATGAAAAACACATACTGGCAATGAAAATATATTAATATAGTTCATTTTCACTTCTTGCCAAACATAAACATTTTGTGTTTGAGGTAATGCAAAATAGGGCATCTGAACTCGACCACTAAGTGCAAATCCACCGTTACATATATAGTGTACAGCACATCAATCACTCTTTATAAATGAAAACAAAACACCCATTTAGAGACTGTAAAATTAATCAGGGCAATTTCAACATAAGTCAACTTGAGACTGTAAACTGGCAAGCACAAGAATGATTTTTTGGAAGAAGCAACTCCCGTAAATTTCAAGAGACGCACTGTTTTGTTGAACAGCCTAGAGAAAATGAAAAAGAATAATATGGATTTAAAGCAGCAGCTAGATGGAAAACGAATTCATGTAGCATTTAACTAAAGTGTGCTTTGGGATGGCAGCATATCTCTATTATCTTTAAAGCTAATGTTTATTCCTTGCACTATTTAAATTGGAGTTGTACTAAAACAGCAAGTCCTGTGAACACACACATTTACAATCCTCACAGGTTCCTTATATAAGCAGAACTTGATTGCTCACTCAAAGAAAAGGCATTCCTTTCAGAGACTAAAAATGATAATTTTACTTCCAATGAATATGATGTTTGAAAAATCAAATCCTCCTTATTATGGATTTGTCTCTCTCTTTGCTCAGGGAAAATCCATGAGTCCCTAAACATAGGTCTTTTAAAGCACATTGACTGGAGGCTTCATGCCTAATTCATGAAGAAGAGTCTAGAGATTAGTGTTGCTGGACAGGCACCAGTAATACGTTCATATTCTAATAAGCGGAAGAGTGAAAATTGCATTTTCAAAGCTCCAGTATTAAAGGGCATTCCGCAAAACATGACCTAAACATAATCATCTATTCCTTCATCAGGTGGAAGGGGAAAGAAATACAGAAGCAGTTATGTTGCTTTTTATGTCTTTAATCTGCCAATAACAGTAATAATAAAATCGAATCACAGAAAAGCATACCTCTCTTTAAATTTAATTATAAACATTCTCAATTAAGCAAAATCACTTCTGTCTATGTGTATTGGCACTCCATTTAGACAAAGTAAGAAAAAATGTCCAAAAAATAATAAGAAAGTGTGAAGGATTATAAATAAGTGGCATCTTTGCATCTTACTCATCTATTTCTATACAAACATTTCTTCTTAATATGTAGAATTGGCGCTAAACATTAAAAACTGCATTCCAGTAGAAATAGTGGATTTTTTTATGTATTAGATAGTTTGTTTATTTATTGCTGTCATTGGGGAAAAACTGAAATTTGAGCAAAATTACTTTAAAACATTGATTTATTTTAGATGTACACATTTTGCCGCACCCACCACATGACAAAACAGTTTAAATTCTTAGTTGGCAACCCTCGAGGTAGACACTCGGTCCAGTCCCACCACCCGGAAATGACCATCTATCTGCCGCAGCCAAATGTTATGTGTGTGTTATTTGGGTCCAGCCGCTCAAAGATCATGAAAGCTGAATCACCTTTAGGGAATCGCACCACATGCCTGTAGTGACATAACTAATGCTCCCTCACAATGCAGGTAATGTGTCTCATTTGGGACTTCATAAGCAAACGCTCGTTCAATACAAAGTTAAACCAGCAGTACCCAAGGATTCTCAGAAGAGACAGAGTACCAGAGTACCAAAGGAGTCCATGCTTTGTCAAAAAACTTGGACCGTCATCCTATTGTAAAGATATCAGGAGTGCTTCACACCCCTTTCCAGCAACCTCATGACCCCTCATGCTTTTCCGATTAGTCTACTGATTTTTTTAGGAAGAGTCACCAGAGACATTAATGTCACTGCTGAGGCAAGTAAACTTCTCAACAAGGTCAACACTTTCTCAACAGACAGACACATTGCTGATGGCTGTGCCCAAGAGGTCATTAAAGTCCTGGATCTTGGTTTTTATCTAGGAAACTCACGAGCCCAGACACTCAGACTCCTCGTTAAGTCTCTTGAGAGCCTCCATTGATTTCATAACAATTACATCATATTTGTCAAAATCAAGATCAGCGAATCTTTCTTCACCAACAGATGCCCCACAACACTGACAAACCCTGCCCTAAACCCAGTTCATGCAAGCATTGAACAGAGTAGGAGCAAGAACACACTCTTGACAAACCCCAGAATCAACTAGTAAAAATGTAGAGGTTCTGCCTCCACTCTGCACAAAACTCCCAGTACCAGCATACAGGCTGGCCATGATATCCAGCAATTTTGAGGGGATCCCACAGAGTCTCAGGATGTCCCAAAAGGCACCTTGGTTAACTGAGTTGAACGGTTTATGAAAATCGACAAAGGCTGGAAAGAAACTCTGCCGATATTTATATTTGAGCTCCATGAGAACCCGCAGTGCCAGGATGTGGTCAATGGTAGACTTCTTAGGCATAAAACCAGATGGCTCTGGTTGCTGGTAGGTGATTATAGGATGACCGTAGCCAGGATCATACCAAGAACCGAGAGCAGTGTTATCCCCATAAAGTCGCCGCCACAATCCAATCACCTTTCCTCTTCCGGATAGGGACAACATGTCTCATTTTCCAGTCAGTTGGGATGACACCCATCTCCCACATGGAAGCAAAGATTACATACAATGGCTGGAGGACAACCTTACCACCAGCATGAAGAAGTGCATCCTGGATACCACAGATCCCTGCAGCCTTTCCTATCCTCAGCTGGTTCACTACCTGTGCAATCTGCAGTCTCTGTGAGACTGTGTGGTTCACAACTGATTGGAAGATCAGCCTCAAGAACCGTGGACCCAGAGATGTCCAATATCCTAGCCAGAGGATCAGTTTTAAACAGCTGTTCAAAGTAGCCAGCCCAGTGGGTCACAACTGCAATGTCATCAGTAAGGACCGCTCCATCACACACCCTGACTGCGACTCTTCGAGGAACAGATTTGGATTTGCGTAATGCTTTGATTCCTCTGTAAGCAGGAGGTGGGTCATTATACCATAGATGGTGTGTCACTTGCTCACAGATTCCTCGAACAAATGCCTCCTTATCTGCCCTCAGAGCCCTTGCAGTTATCCTTCTCAGTTACCGATACAGACCAGAGTTGCTATCAAACCATGTGCTGTGATTCCTCTCAATGATATCCAGTGTACCCTGTAAGATGAAACACCTCCTTCTGGCACCACTGGTAACACCAAAACAACCCTCAGCATCCTTCAAGGTCTTATCACGGAATGTCTCCCACATCACAATAGGATCAGCAGTCTCAGCCAACTCTGTAAGTTCCTCACATAAACTGTGTGCAAACTTCTTAGAAACAGCCTGATCTTGGGGTCTTGGCCAGGTCCAGCCTCATTCTCCTAGTAGGTTGCAGCGAACTAGACCTAAGCTTGATCTTCGGAGTAGAAACAAGTCATCTGTGGTCAGAATTCACAAACTGGGCAGTTCTGTAGACACTGCAGTTTTGTAAGAGCCTCCAGTGTCTGCCCACGAGGATGTGATCAATCTCCATCACTTCACCACCAGTATTGGAGTACCAAGCCCAACAATGCGTCTCGGGCTGCTGGAACCATGACCTTTTGCAAAGTCAGGGAACATGGAGCTACTTTCACCACAGTCATCAGACCCATGTGGACTGACACAATCCTCATATCCTGTCAGTGTCATTGGTCGGACTGAAATCATCCATGACCAGAGGAGTGTCACCTCACAGGGCAACCATCAATCACACAGTGAAACTGTGAATAAAATTTCTTCTTCACTGAGACATTACTCACCACGGTCAGAGCATATACTGAGACAACACACAAGGCACCTAGAGAGTACCTTAATCTGAGTCTCATAATATACTTGTTGAAATTAGTTATTACAGCAGACACCACTGAAAGGAGCTGATCTGCTATAGCAACAGCTACTCCCTGAGTATGACAGCAACCAGAGTGACCAGACTAATAAAAGGTGTACCCACCTACAGTGATCTGGCCAGTCCCTGGTCTGAGCACCTCAAAGAGTGCTGCCACTTAAATGAGTGTTTACAACGCTCCTCCTCTGACAGCAGAGAAAGATGATCATCATGCTGGAGAGACAAGACATTCCATTTGCCTACCCGGATGGGCCACCTCAAATTGGGACCTGAGTGCTACTGTGCTACAGGCGATGCCTCAGCACCACATCAGTTCTGATTCCCAACAGGTCTGACCCTATTGGCTTTCCGGTGGTTTTGACTCTTCAGGGGATGAGGCTCCTAAAGGCTTTCCCCCATCCCTTTTATAATGCGAGTAGTCTTCCTATGGGTGGCTGCAGCAGAGCTACTCCCGCGGACAGCAGAAAGGATTCCTGTCTGTTGCATGAAGTTTTTTTTATGGGGGATGGAATGCCAATCCTGTCACAAACCCTCAAGTCCTCCCTGCAAGTTGGAGGACCATTGACTGTAGTCATAGTGGAAATAGAATAGAAAGAAATATATCCAATCACAATTCTGTTATATATATATATATATATATATATATATATATATATATATATATATATATATATATATATATATATATACACACACACACATATATGTATGAAATTCTAAGCCTAAAAGTGCAATGATTTTGTGCAACAATTTTATGTGAAGTTTTTATTACACATTTTTTGTTGCGCTTTAAGTCAGGCTTAATTTAAAACCTACATATATGTGTTTGGTATCATTATTTTCAGAATCTATCGAACTTTAATGTGATGTTGTTAGATTTTACGATTCTTATTCCGCTTTTAAATTATAAAGTAAAATATCAAGAACTCACGTCCCACAAGACGAGACTTTGTGCCAAGAGATTTAACCATGCCTGGGGTCAGAAATAAAAGACAAAGAGTAGGACAGCTGCTATATAGGCTTTTAAATGTTCGAAGCTCCATGCGAGATGCAGATCATGTGGCACAGCGGCAGCAGCTGATCGAGCAAAGAGGAGGTAAAAAAAAAAACTATTTGTTTCCCATTGTATCACCGTTTAAGAGGGGGTTTCAGAGGAGCGAGCACGTCTCCTTGGGGTGTGTTCAGCCCCCCTCTTCACAACGCGAGCAGCAGAGATGCGAAGTGGCTGGCTTGCAGCGCAGGCCCAGGGTTAGCGAGCGAAGTTCAAATTTGATAATATAAGTTAATACTTAAAACAAAGCATTATTAAAGAACACATATTTATAAAAGTTCTGAAGCTCTTTTGCATCTTTAGTTCTTTGTGCAAGAAAAACAAGCATCCTCAAATTTACAAGAAAGAACATTCTGTTAACTTGAGTTCTGCTAATATTTACAACCATTGTTGAAGCAGCAACAACAGAGGAGCCATTTCCCTACATTTATAATCTTAAACTCTTTCCCCCTTCTCAGTCACTCTTTCCCTTACCATTGCTGCCAATAAAGCACCGCCATTAAAGCACTACTTCCACGAGGCTTTATTGTTGCTCAAGCCTTTTGGGAATAAAAACCAAGCAACTGAGTACTGTGAACATTGTGCAAGTCTGGGAGGCTGATAATGCTTATGACTTAACAAAGGAGTTTAGAGTGTCTTTAGAGTTATGTCATCATCTGACTTCATCAATCAAGGCTTGTCTATTTAAAAAAACTCTAAAAACATCCTCTTTCCAAAGAGTGTGTAAGCATGTGTTTTTAATATTACTTGAAATGTTCCCATTTCTTATACAAAATAATTAGCAAAAAATTGTAAGTGCATTTCTGCTCAGTGTAAACTAAAAACAGGCACTGGTATATCTAGAATCTATAAATCTTTACCAGTGACATCTACACACCTGCAAAAACATGCCTTTTAAAACTATATTAAAACATCTACAACAATTTTTACATTTATAATGGTAGTAAACTATAAATGATCTGCCACTCTAAGACAGTTTTCGTTGCTCATCAATCACAAAAAAGGAAAGCTTTTGCTCAAGGATGGGCACTTTCATGTGAAAATCAGCATGAAGGCTGAAAAAATAAATGAATCATCTATTCAGCAGTCAGTTTTCCAACCCAAATACAGATGGGTGGAAGACAGAAAACCAACAGGGAAGGGCTGCCAGTTCATCACCATAAGCATGAAAATATAGCTGCACACATGCACTCACATCAGGAAAATTTGCAGATTCCCACAGACTACTGATATAGAAAAGGGAGACAGGAGTTTCAAAAGATAAATGAATGTAAACTCCACAATGAAGGTGCCTCAGCCTATAACTAGACAAGGAACCGGGTCTTGTGTGGCTGCATAACTTTTTTTTAAATATCCATTAGGTTATATGAATAAAATAAAACAGTAGAAAACCATCAACTGTTATCACTACAAAAAATAGCCCTGACTTAAATTAAGGTAATTTGATACAGAAGAGATGGATGGATTGACAACGTCATGCTTAAATATATACAGTAAATGCATTTCTGAAGACAAGCCTCTGTCACATAAAAAACAAGCATATCTTAATTAATTAAAGACAGTGGTCAAGTCTTGGATGCACAGTATGCCAGAGATAAGATCTTAAATTATTACTTTCTTTGTTCATGTTTAAATGACTAATCTTAACTGGTCATAGTAGGAGGCAAACAAAGATAGTTTATGAAAGAAGCAAGATTGTACCTTCTGCCTGAAGTACCTACAAGCATGAAATGCAAGGAAATTCAAATTCATTAGTTAAAGTCACAAATGTAGTTGAATAAAGCAGCTATTTCAGGCCACAAAAGAACATACTATGTAAGCACACCTATGTACTGTATGTTTGCTTGTATGCTGTCAAGACTTGTACTGTACATATTTCCTATTACAGTACTACTCTAGATGCCTCTCTTCATAAAATAATAATTAAAAATACTTTGAAATCTATACATAAAAACAATGATTTATAAGAAGAATATTTTTAATATTTTATAACTACATCTTACAAAAATACACACACACGTACACATACACACGGATGCAGAGCCCTTCAGGCTGCGTGTCGTTTATGAGGCAAAGCCATTACAGCACGGTAATTTGCCACCCTGCACCCTGAGCACAAGTATTAAAACTTAAGGAAATGTGAAGGTGGGACTTTATGTTCAGTTCTGGATCACCGATAATGGATTTTGGCACAATGCAGAAAACAGCTAAATGGGGGGTGGGAGAAAAAAAACCTGCTATAGTACAGCTTTACATGACCATTAAATAAACTGCCTTTTCATTCCCACTTATTTAATGTGGCCCAAAGGGCCTAAATGTTTTTATCATTGATCACATCATAAATATTTTTTCTTCTTCTCTCATAAAAACTGTGATGATAACATACCACTGTGTACAGTTAAAATGTATCTTTGTCAGCTTACATTAATGGATAACATTAAAAACACACTCTAGTTTACAATAATCTCTAGTATTCTAAAAATTACGATGTCTAGAAACAAACATGATTATGTGGTATAATATGATCATTTCCATTTATTTATATCACAGCTACTAGAAATCTTAAGAAGTCTATAGGCTGACCAAATTCTTCCTGATCCAACAACGGGAGGTGGCACTCCTAGGAGAAGTAGGTGGGACTGGGGTTTGGTACTCAGTTTTTATTTTTTGCAATATTCCCAGAACAGAACATACAGCCATATCTTCCACTCAAGCAGACACTGCTCACACATGACAGCTCCACAGCCACTTACATTGTATTGGCTACATTATTACTGTGAATTTGTTACACACATCAAACTCACATTACCTAAAAAAACAAAGCAGACCACCTCTAAGTACAGTACTAAAATCATCAATCAATCTGTCTATCTACAAACTCTGACATTTCATATCAAAACCAGTCAGCAATGATACAGACAGTTCCACTGACAGATGCATCACAATTAAACACAGTAGAATTTAAAAATGTGTCTTTTAAAATTTGAGGTGTTGTTGTTTAAAAGCTCTAAAACTCATCTTTCATACGTTGTAAGCTTGCTAGTGTTCCCTTTTACACAGAATTAAGTTTCAGAAACGTGAACATTATTTGTCACAATTTGTCTGTTTTGAATAAAACTGACACGACTGACGATTAAATGTAGTTCACTGCAAGGTCTGTCTAAGTTTGTGCAATGTGAAATTCCATCCATCCATCCATTTTCCAACCCGCTGAATCCGAGCACAGGGTCACAGGGGTCTGCTGGAGCCAATCCCAGCCAACATAGGGCACAAGGCAGGAACCAATCCTGGGCAGGGTACCAACCCACGGCAGGACACACACAAACACACCCACACACCAAGCACACACTAGGGCCAATTTAGAATCGCCAATCCACCTAACCTGCATGTCTTTGGATTGTGGGAGGAAACCGGAGCACCCGGAGGAAACTCCACGCAGGGAGGACCCGGGAAGCGAACCCGGGACTCCTAACTGCGAGGCAGCAGCGCTACCACTGTGCCACCGTGCCGCCCCAATGTGAAATTATTCATGTCTAAAATACAGAGTTGAGAAAAAGTTGGGAATCTTAAATTATGGCTAATATGGAACTACGCTGGGAATTAGATAATAACTGGTCATCGAAAAATAAAGAAATGCATAAATAAAATGAATAAGTAAATCAATCTATCTATTTTCTGAGCCTACCTATTCCAACTTAAGATCACAAGGAGAAGGAACCTATCCAAACAAATCTGGGGGGAAGACAGGAATCCACCTTGGGTGGGGTGTCAGTAAATAAAGAAAGAAACAGAAAAGGGCTGTGTGTGTTTACACATAAGTAACCAAACCATCCCCTTCCACTCACATCCTGTGGACACAGACACTGACCAGGGCAGGTTTCAAAGCATATGGCACTGTAAGGCAACACCACTAAGTAAGGTCAGCTAATTAGAGCACAGAACAGGAGTAAAGTTATTCCTTTTTTGTTTTATATTACATAAAATATAGTTATGTATTAACTACGTACAGTATTATGTTGTAAAGTGGTGACATGCTGCATATTAGTTGGATACGTATGGTACAATTTTACTGTACTCCACACATATGACAATATTACTACTACTGCTGCTATTAGTGGTTGACTATCAAAATATATATTTCATATTTCATCTGCACTAGACTGTTCAAACCATGGCCTCACAGTGTGTAGAATCAGAACCTTATTCTCATATCTGTGTTTTGGGTACACCAGTGTCCTTTCCACATCTGAAAGAAGTGCCTGCTACGTTAATCTGGAATCTCAAATTTAATCAAGTATGAGCAAGTGTGGGTTAGGTTGAGAGGTTGGGGGAAACATACACTCGTACAGTATGTTGCCTACCCCAACCCCGCAACGAACCACCTCATGTACCTGTATGTGTATCAGTATATAATGCAATGCCCTATCCAGGGTTGGTTTCTGCCTTGTGTCCCATTTCTTTCAGGTTAGGTTTCAGCCTAACCAACCCAACCTTGAATTGGATTAAGTAGCTTTGAGAATGTTGCATCATACTTATTACATTTATTGAACACTTATCAATGGGAACTGTACAACAGGTTGTACAAAGTAAATTAAAATAAGAAAAGCAGTGTACAGGTATGTCACTGGTTAAGTATGACTAAGGGTGATGCTACAACTGCCTCTCTCCGAAATTGTCCTCACTGAGATGGCAGAGGTTAAATGCAAACACAAGTTGCTGGAATCAGAGCCACCAGCTCTACTCCTTAGCTAGAAGATATCCGTCAACTAGTAGAAAATTTGGCCTATTACCTTGTAATGTGGAACTTCATGAATAGTGTCTCTCTCTCTCAGCCTGGCTGCCCATGCCACTGGTTACATTTGTTCCCTCCCTGAACAAATACCAGACAAGTCCCAATTGTCATCAGAGACATTTCTCAGGGCAATGCTCGCACTCTGTCTCTCTCATCATCTTTCTTGAGATGGCAGAAGTGAGATGTGAACACAGAGACCTTCCTAAAAGTTAGCTAAGGAAGATCTCCATGTCCTGTGTAGTCTCTCTCTGTCTGTCTCTTACTCTCTCTTCCTTGCCAAAACCCCCAAATCTTCTTTATAATGGTGGAGTAGTACTACCATCAGTGTAAACTCCTGAATGCTCAACTCTACTGATTTGTGATTATGAAATTAGCCCATGTAAATTATTTCCAGTAGTTCTTATCACAGTACAATTTCAAAATCTTTTAACATTAGTAGGGGATGGAATGGTTGTAGAATCATGTCTTCAAAATATCTTGTTAATTGCTCGTATTATAAACATTATATATATTTAAACAGCAAAACAGAGAAAAATAATCATCTTTCCAGTGGCCATGTTCTGAACTCATGGATGAAAAAAATATGTATTTATTTCCCATATGGATCCGGCACCTTGAATATAAATTAATCAACCAGGTGCTGTGTAAATTATTTTTTTCTCTGTTAGTCGTTTTCCACCCTCGTCCCCCAAGATTTGCATGTTAGGTTGACTGGAGATTGTCAATTTACCCTGTGTGAATATCTATGTGGGTGACTGATCCTTGTGAAGGACCACCACACTGCCCAGGGTTCCATCCCACTTTACTTCCCCTGTAGCCTTGATAATCTCCAGCAAATCACAATCCCTATTTGGATTAATTGGGTATGAATATGCACTGAGGTCTGTCATTAAATTAATGAGATGAATTACTCGCAAGATGAAAGATAAATAACTTTAAATCTTGGAACTTTGAATCTCCTGCTATCCATACTGTTTTCTTTATTTACTACTATGTGCATAACCTTCCAGAAGGATTTGTTTGACAAATATGCCCACATGTTTTGTTAAGTTGTTAATATGACAAAGAAATCTCTCATTTATTATGAACTTGCATAGTCCAATTTAGGGTCTTGAGTTTTTAGTTACCTTTAAACATCACCCTAAGTGTTTTCTGTTGAGAAGCAATTGGTTATAGGCTGCATAGCACTGTGACTCACTTACAGGTTTGTGGCTTTTTTAAAACAGGAAGAGAAGTCGTAAATCAGGCGAGGGTCATTCAGTTTAGAGCCCAGGAATCAGCACTGATCAATGATCACGACAAACAGGTGGGTAAATCAGGCTGTTCACAGTGCTGAGGACTGTAGTTCAGAAGTCGATGATTTAGAGTGAAATGGATTCTGGTTGACAACTGTGATAGACTCGCCAAGTGATGCAGCATGAAAAGTTAAGACTGCTCTGAAAACCAATATATTCAGTTCTAGCAACTTAATCAGTACATGTTTATGTATATGTATTCACAAGCAGTGGATTGGATCCCACATGTATATTTATGTTTTATTTATTTACTTTTGATCTTTGCTCCTGTAGTTTTTTTTATATTTGTAAGATATGTATTTAATTTAAACCTTTATAAAAGCAATGAAAAAGAGAACCTGAATCCAATCTTTTGTTTCTCATAAACAAAAAAAAGCACAAAATGCAATAGTTTCTTATTTGATTGTTCTGCATATACTACTTTAATTTGACTCAAAATACTCCTTTATAAAAAGCAAAATTAAATATTCTTGCCCAATTATACCTAAGCTATTTAGCCCAACATTTAAAACAATAAATTGTTTCAATCAAACTGTTTCCTTTTTATGTTTCAACAAAAGTCAAAGGGAGATGAAATTTATACAAATTGACTTAAGTTTCATTAGCCTTAACTTAATCAATTATTAATTTTTAGCAAGTGAGGGCTCTAGTTATGCAGAAATAAATGGCCCGGGTTTGTACAGAAGATAGCCATCCATTTTAAAGCAGCATATAAATCACTTCAAAGAAATAGTTACTGTGGAGAAAAATAATTAATATCAAAAATACTTGCTCTTGTAGTGAATTAGAAATGTGAATATATTCCCCCAAATTCATGCTTTATTTTTCCATTATATATACAGTATGCTTAGATATCTGAATCTAAAAAGCAATATGATTTATTTATTTTAAAATTGCATTTCCTTAATGCAAATATTGCTTATGTGTAAACACTTAAGTTTATACAGTAATGTCCACTTATGATACATCACATTTATTTCACATTTGTATAAATTCCACTTAATGGATTAATTATGTGTAATAGCACAAGTGAGAAGTCAAACAATGTAGATTAAAATAGAGCAGACTTACAGACCTCATTACAAATCCAGCTTGACAGAACTATAAAATATTTGATTATATTTTAAGGGCTATGTAGTGTTACAATTGCTTGCACTGTTGCCTTCTACTTCCAGAATTTTGTGCTCAAATCCCAGCGAAGTCACTGTTTTTATAGACAGCATATTTTCTCTGTGTTCATTCGTGTTTTTCTCCAGCTGTTCAGGTTTTCTACCCATGTTGGTGGGTGTAGGTGTGATTCTGTGCAATGCAATGGATTTTCCAGCCTTTTATTCAATGATCCTAGGGACCCTAAATTGGAATTTGCAGGTTTACAATATAGACAAATACATTGAGAGAAATGTGTCTTTATATTACATAACTTAGAATGTTTAATAATATGATGAAAAGATTCAAAATGGTATACTGTATATGACATACATTTGAATAGCACCTGCTTCATGCAAGTACTGCCAAAGAGATGGAACTTGGAAGACCACTAGGGCAGAAGTAAGGAAACAGAAGATGAACGTGAACTGTAAAAACAAGGCAAAGGCCAAAATTGGGAGGTCAAAGAAAACCTAGTGTCAAAATGTGAAGCAAAAGTAAAGTTCAAAAAGTTTTTTTCTATTTCTAAAGCTGGGAAATTCAATATTAATAAACCACATAACAATTCATAACATAAAGTTATTCACATAAACATAAGTTATTCACAATTTTGGATGCAGCCAGCATATAAGACATTGTGGGAGTGACAGCATATCACTCACTTCCAGAAACCAGGTGCCCAAAAATGGATAGTAATGTTGTAGCAATCGAGACATAGAGAGGTGGTTCCTGAGGCAGATCTAAATGGGTATCCTTAAACAAACAAAAAAAAAAAAAACATTAAAAATCAATTTTCTTCCCAAAATAAAATCTAAACAAAATAACTAAAAACTCTAATTTCTTGGGGTTCAAAGCCCACAAGTCACTGTCCCTAAAGAATGACAAAAATGTATGGGTGCCATAAAAAATTACTGAGAAATTATTGTGACAGTGTGACAGCTATGACCACATGAAGTTCACCTGATCATTTATAGGTGTCATCATGCATGTGCGTCAGTGGATCCCTCTAGGATATGCACTACAACACTGGACCGAGGGGGGCACTGGCACTAACTCTGTTCTCTGTTTTTCCTCTCCACAGTGCAGAGAAGATGCCCAGTGAAGCCAATTGACTCTGCCCCTTCTAGTTCCCCCATTACATATTCTGTGGTTCCCAGAAGGAGGCATCACTAAATATGACAAAGCACCGCAGGATGGAGCTCCTTTCTGCCATGACTTTCATAGTCTTACCCACCAAAAGAAAAGGTTCCCCACAAGCTCCCTGCTTTTTGTTTGTTTAGCACCATTGAGAGCTTGTTTTTGTTGCACTCTTACTTTATTAAACGGGGACAACCCCAATATTTTCTCTTTATGAACCTACAGTTCCTTCCATTGACCACAGTGTTAATTTGATAATGTCAAAAACAACTTCTGTAACTGAACACTGTTTACCCTCAAAAATTATGTACAGAATGGTAGTAGCCATTCATTTAAAATGCATTCTCTAGTCTGCTCTTTAACCTGCACTGGTGATCATGGATAGTGAAGAAACGCATGCAAAGAGCTTTAAATGTTAATCTTATTGATACATTTATTTATTTTCTAATTAACTGTCAGAGTCTATAGTTATCCCCAGTGATGATAAATGGCTCCAGAATCAGAAGAAGCAAACTCTCTTAGTAAAAGCTAGCAAACAGAACTTGAAAGTAATTCTATTAGTGATGTTAATAAAGTGTTTACTACTTTACAGACAGACAGACAGACAGACAGACAGACAGACAGACAGACAGATAGATAGATAGATAGATAGATAGATAGATAGATAGATAGATAGATAGATAGATAGATAGATAGATAGATTTCTACAGGCAACCTGTATTGCATGTCCAAAAATTAAGCATCTGTCTAGTTGAGCAAAAGATCCTTGGCAGTATAAACAAGACAGAACTGACAGTCAATAAACTCACAATTAGGTGTTTTAGTGTTGCTTTCCCTTCTGGACGCAATCAAGAAGAATCAATAAGCAATGGTCTGGAAATTTTTTCCTCATCTTTGTTTCAGTCTCATTTTAATCTAATTTCCTTCACTAAGACTATTTTACTCAAGCAAGATAAAAAGTTAAAGGAAGGAATAAATTGAGGAAAAAAAACAGATTGCGGCACCACAGAATAAGAATATTAATGGATGTCAAATTCAAAGTTGTTAGTTCTTGGTGATGAGGAAGCTCTTAAGTGGGGCTACAAAAGGTAGTGAATTTGGCAAAGGAACCAAACATTTTAATACTTGTGATATTCATAAAGCCACTCATTACAAAATAAAATAGCACTGGTAGTCTTTTAAAGTCCCAGCCATTAGCAGCACACTATAAAGAAGGGTTTTATTTTATTGCAAATTGCAGATTTTTGATTAATTATTTAGTAGTTTCTAAATTAAGACTTTAACTAGAAGTTAATATTTCATCTTTTAAAACATGCTAACACTAATATATTAGTAATTGATCTTGGAGAGCAGTTTACAAGGTACAAAATGATTTAATTTTACAATTGCACACAGCAGCGGCACACTGGTATCACTACCGCCCCTCAGATCCAGAGCCCTGCATTTCAATCTGACACCCAGTAGTTGTCTCTGATAGGCACGTCTATATAGGTTTTCCTCTGCGATACTTATAAATATGTGGGTTATTAAGTTAACTGACAATTCAAAATTATGCCTATGTGAGTGTAGACTAGTGATGGTTCCTACATTCTACCAAGTGCTGCCAGGATAGGCTCATACCCCATGAGCTTATTTGGATTAACCAGGTTTGAGAATGTTACAGTATGAGATGTATAAATACCTGTATTAAGTGAGTTTACAGATCCAAAAAATTAAAGTATAAAGAAAGTTAAGGAGATATTTTTATTTAAATAGCAAGTTTAAAAGTCCACTTTAACATTTGATTTGTAAGTTAAATATACAAAGCAGTCTTCTTCACACATTCAAAGAAAAACTGCTAAAAGTTACTGAGGTATAGTGCAATTTGGAACAAGTGTCACACACTGCATTTATTTTTTACTTACTCACAATTGAAGAGAGATGTAATGCAGAAAAAGCACAAGCGTGTATTAGCACTTTGATCTTTACTATCAAATGTGACAGGATTCAATGTTTTAATGCCATTGGAAAATCAGCTGCTTTTTGAAATTAATTTCAGAAAAACATTTTTCAAGTACCCTGAGTCCTCGTTCTTAGGACAACTGACACAGATTATATAGTTTGGTGGTACCTAATAGCCAGTTAACAAAAAGAGTCACTAAAACCTCTCAGATCATTTGAAAACATGCATCATGGTCCAGTTACATCTCATAATAGATCAAATTTATTATACTGTATCTGTTTCCAAGCTTAATATTTAATCAGGCCAAAGAAACATACAATTCAGTAGTAAATTACATTATGCCACTTTCTCAAACTGTTGGCAAAATTCCCAATCAAGACAATAGTTTCATGGTCGGTGCACTCCATTATTTAATTAACGCAATGTCGGTTAAGCAATTAGCTCAGATGAGTACATGTAAGTCTGTCAGCTGTTTTTAATCTGAGATAGCAACCTTTTGAATAAAGTGAGCAAAGAATGCCTACTTTATTCTTCCTAATTGCAACAACTGAAATATAATGTCAGAATATTCAGTCATTTAGAGATACTCTGACAGTTGACTCCAACACACAAAAAATAGATAAGACTGAAAAATGTTGTACAGTGAAAAGAAGATATTTCAAATAGAAATGACAATAACATGCTGAGCAGTGTTCAGAAATGTCTGTCTCAGACACCATTAAAGATGGAGTGAATTGAAGGTTACTTTATAAAAAGAAAGAGCCGATCAGACACAGCCTATTGCCGGAATTAATGGCTGACTACAAATAACAAGTGTATGTTGCTATAATTTATGTGCAGATTGCGTTTATTTGATTAGACTTATGGTGTTGTTTCATATGCATAGACTTTTGTGTAATTACGGTCTTGGCTGGTGCCTTCTCCCAGGGAAACGTACATAAACAAGGTGCACAATTGTTTGCTTATATTTTTCACAACTTGATCAATGACCGGTTAAGAGCCTTGATAAAGGGAACACAGTTAATCACAGGTGGGCATTGAACTTACAACCCTGTAGTTTAAAGTTTAGTGCTACTAAGAGATGGAACTGTAGCAAGACAATGAAGACAATTGGGGAACGTTGCAGGGAAAATTTATGACAATGAAGCAGATGAAAAACGAATGGAACATCTTGTAAACATATTATTTATCAGATGTATGTTCTGCCTTGGTGTTCAGAATAAGGGACCCCGAGACAAAAACATGGCTGAGATAAACAGCCAAAGGTCTAAACTGGTCAAAAGTCAAAGTCAATAGATTAAACTAAATTATTATTCATTAGCTGCCTTTCATTAGACTTTTTCCAAAAAGAGTTCTCCAAGTTCAGGTTTTAGTTTAATTTAGCTGAAAAATTGAGTTTTTGGTTAAGATGCTGTGTCTGTAGTACTTTGAGAAGAGCCACAAACATTTTAAATGAAGCCTTCTGTCTGCTACTGTTTAGCTGCTGGACACTTACAAAGGAGCTCTCCTTCTCTCTGATATGAAATCTTTCTTTTATTTTTTGATTAAGGATATAGAACTTCCACCTAAAATAAAGAAGGCATCTGGGATTAAATTAAGACTGCTTGAACCCACCCATGTTGTATAATTCTTTATACTGCTTATATTTGTTGCTGTGGGTTATTAATGCAAATATAATTTTAAGTAAATGTTTAAGTTAATGTCTCTGTTTGATTACTGACTACTAACATTGCAGAGTACTAAGATTGGTCATTCCATGTCTAGCTACAGCCCCTTGAGGATACAAAAGGCACTTTGTGAAGTGGTAAACCAGTCTAAAGTAAAGTGACTGAGTGAAAGTTGAATATGTGAGATACGATATGAACAGGGAAGCAGGTAAGTTGGTACAGATAACATTTGTATAGCTTGTTTTAATATTTCTTCCGATGCCCCATTAAGAAAAGAATTGAAGAGGTTGGTTGGTACCATTTGTATTAGATGCATGTGACAGGTGATCTGATAACATGATAAAACAGTTGGCAACAGTCAATAGGATGGGGTTAAGCTGGGATAAGCCCTACAAAGAGAGTGAACTACAGTTACAGACGTTCCTACACATGTCAGTATGGGGCAGGGCCTTCATATGGGTAGCATGCCTTGTATGGCCACCAGCATTACCATAATATAAAGAAGGTCTGCATGGAAGCATGAAATTCTCCCACTGGGCACGTCAGAGTGGGAAAGCCAACAGTTGCAGAAGTATCTGGCCATCTAACTCAAACAAAAAAAATGACAGGTAGAAAATGCCAGAAGTGGCAAAACCTCTTGTCTGCTGAGAGGAAGCAGGAAAAGGGATCATGTTACCTCTCTAAAACAGCAGACTTAAAGGCAAAAGAAGGTTCAGCAGTGCAGGCACTCTAGGAGCAGAAAGTGACAGGTCTGACTTTGCTTCTTTGCCACAGTCTTTACCCCTTGAATTGACCCTGGGATCTTCTTCAACTCTTTCAGGGTGCACAGGGTTTAGGCGGATGTTGACATTAATCAACATCCATGGGTAGAGGTTGGTAATCAGCTATAAGCATCAACAAAACCCTTGTTAAGTTGCTTGCATTTTGTGTTACACAGGTGCCGCTGTTTCAGGTGTCTATCACTGCATATTGTGACCGGCATCATTTCTGGCTGCTCAGTTGCTGCCAGCTGCGCAAAGACAGTTGCCGATGGCAGTACAAAGATGGTTGATCGAAGACGGCCACCGGCGGCTGTGCAAAGATGGCTGATCGAAGACATCTACCGCCGGATGTGTGAAGACTGCTGATTGAAGACAGCTGCCGGCTGCCACAGCGGTCACAGTATGCAGCAACAGATACCTGAAACAGTGGCACCAGTGTAACACATACACCAAGCAATGTGGCAATGCACACCACTGGCTGCTTCTAACGTTACCATACCTTGCAGGACTATGCTGTGTAATGGGTATGTGAATTCACATAGTGTAGAAGCTCATGGAACATAAAACACAAGAACATTTGTCATAAATAAATATTTTATTTTCATTTAAGTGTGAAACCATTGCTTTGTATGCTTTTTTAGAAAACTTGTTTTTTTTGGAAAAAATATTCACTCTTGCGTCAAAACGTAAAAAAAAGTAATTAGATCTAAAAGAGTTAAAGCCACCTGACAGCCAGAAGGCTATTGAGTGCTAAGCTGAAAGTGCAGGCAAACACTAACCGATAGGAGACACACATGCCAGAGACAATGTAAGAGTAGCTACAGATAAAGTGGAAGTCTGGACAGTATTTTGTGGTGGGGTTCAAACAGACAGGGGTTCAAAACCTTTACTGGCAGGCTAGAGAAACAGTACGGATTTGGTTTCCTTTCTGTTAATTTGATATTTGCTGCTCTATGTGACCATCCTTCCCCTGAGTTAATTTTTGTTACAGCATTTGCCATATTTCTGTGAAATATGAATTGGATTAATGAACTATGACAATGTTATGGCATATTTTCTTGGTGTTTGTTCTGGGGGGTGGTCAAGAAGGTCCACTCCGAACGCAATAGATATATTCACTCACATGAACACATGCATATTGTATACAGTGCAACCGGTTGTGGACAAGGTGTAACTCCATCACAGTCCAACTAAAGTAGTGTCACTAAATGTTTGTCTTTGGATTCAGAAATACCACAATATGAGAGTTTTTTATTATTAAAAATGTCGTTATAGTATTTAACAATGTTTAATACACCTTCGAACAATCCAGGCATAATGAAACTTTCAATATATTTTTATATGTTCATAATATTTTTATAAATATGTTGTAACTGCCTCTTATCCATAATGCTTCCAGTACAAACAAGCCCAGAATACAATATGTAATTTGCAACTGTGCCCTTGATTCCTGCAAATAAATGTTGTCTTCTCTCATCAGAGCATCCCCTGATGGCTTATAAAATTCCTAACAAAAAGCTGATATTTGCCTGATTAATAATGTAAATTATGTAAAATAATGTGTACAGTATTCCTTATAGGGCTGACACTCCTTCCCTTTGCAAACCTCAAAAATATTTTCAAACAAAAGCCTAATAACACAATGAACCCTGAATTTACTCATTCAAGTCTTAGCACGTTTACAGCCATGTAGAATATATGAATCAACAAAAAAGTGTATTGACTATACACAAGCTCACTTTAAAGACTGCATTTACAGTAATTCCAGTCCTTTCAAGAGGACAATTTAGTTGACCAAGGGGGTTTAACTGCTTTTTTTAAATATAAAAACAATAGGAAACAGGACCAGACAGACAATTAGCTACATTCTGCCTTATAGACAATCAATCCCACTCCTGCTCTCAGAAAATCTGGAACTTCTTGAGACAGCTGCAAATTAGCTGATGTTTGATTTGTACTCAAAGACCTTGCTTCATCTCATTTCATGGATATGTTAGTGAACTAACACAGTGTTGCAAATGGGATGGGCTCTATTCACCTAACATACGTTATCAATGCATATAACATTTAAGTCTTTATTACAATCTCAAGGCAACAGCCTGCTGAAGATTAAAATCTCCGATAAATCAACTTGGGAAGTCCAAGCCTTTTGCTATTAATCTGTACAGATGTGCAACGATCTCCCTTCATATGGAGGGGATACCCCATCGTTCATAGCATATAAGGCCCTTAAAATTATAGTTTGACAATCATGAGGAACTTTTACTGATTCACTTCTATTCCATCTCCTTTCTCAGGAGCCTGCGAAGTGCTATGTCACATCACACTACTTTTCCATCGATTTTCAGTCGAGCCTTCATTTACATAAGCTTAGTGAGTTGGAGGCTCTGTCTGTGGTGTTGTGTGATGTGATTTACCCAGTGACTCACACCAACTAGTCTACAACTTGCACCAATATAATCAAACAGGTTTGATTTTGTCTTTAGTTGTAGGAGTGAGCTCTGTGTGCATGGCAGCTGAAAAACAATGAATAGTCACGCGGAAGAACCACTTATATAATGCAGTGAGTATTTGGGACTTCTCAAACTGAAGGGAAGCTCATCTGTCTGATGGCTCATATTTTACTGCTGGTCCTATTCCTACTTATGGGAAGAAACACCAGAAAGCTATGAACAATTTGGAAATACTGTTTTATGTTCATTTTATGCACACTAGTCACATCTTTCAAGAAAAAAGTAAAATGAAATTTACTATAGAAAAATTATTAAAGTCATTGACATTCCAGCAAGAATAAATATTAATTGTCACTACCAGCAACTGTTATTTTATGAATGAAATGACATTAACTAGTCATAATTTTCAAATCATTGTTGATCAGACACATTCAAAATATATCCAGTTGTTCTGTTGATCAAGGCTAAGGAGCTAAAGATAATTTATGGATTCTCCCTCATTTTAGCCACTGCTAACAGGGTAGGCTCCAACCCCCTGTGACCCTGAGTTGGATTAAGCAGCTAAGAATGAATAGTTTGTTTTCAGCACACAAAAACAAACCAAATGCAAAGAAAAGCAAGTCAAGAATGAATATAAATGTACTAGGAATGATTTTGCATGTGATCTGTTAAGAAGACAAAAATCTTACTAATTAAGGTAAGCATCAGCCTTTCCACTCCCTCTAATTGCAGTAGCTGTGATTTAACAAATGGTGGATTCCATTCTGTGCCAGGGCCTGAATAAACATTCCCTACGTTTGATGTACTGACATCAATAATAGCAAAAATCTTTCATTATCATAATTCTACAGGAAAGAAAATAATCCATCAGAGCTATCATTTGGTACATCACAACTGGGTAATATCTAATCTATTATAAAAGACCAGATTGATTCACTTGGCATAAAGAGTTGCTGTCTAACATTCACAAATGAAAGATGGAACAATAGCTTCCATCTTATTCTTTAGGGCAGTCAGTGAGGTACTAGAATAAATATTCTTTAGCCAAAAATCCACTATGATATTGCTGGATAATGTAGACATATCTTATAAGCAATTTGCACAACAATTCAAAACATAATCTTATTATTATATGTCTTTTCAGCATTTTAAGCAGTAAACATTACAGAACATTTAGTAAACAATAAAGGTTCATTTGAATAAAACAGTTTTCTGTTATATAGTACTTTTATTTGTAGGGGAAAATCAGAAAATAGCATCAAGTCCTATTTTATTAAACAATTTTAGGGTACAAAAATCAGAAATTAAGCCTGCACTATCAAAAAGTAAGCTTGCTTTAATTCCAAACATGCACTGTGAGAATAAAAACTCTAAAAATAATAAGAATACAAACATATATGCAAATTTGACTAAAGACCACACAGTTTTAAGTTGACCTAAACCATTAAAAATGTAATGAAGCCACGGATTCATTTCCCAGCATGCAAGACATCAAAGATCACTTTGACAAGTCAACTAAAGATAATGGGAGAAAAAGGGGAACAAACATAACCAATGGTCCAAAATATACCCTCTACTGAAGAAGCGTTATAGATTTAGACTGATTTACAATGCAATGCCCACACTGAGACGTTTTCCAGTGGCAAATTATTTATTTGCAAGGTGCAGAGTCCAGGAGTAGCATTAAAACATTTTCACTGCACCTAAAGTTAAATCCAAACCAAGATAGAAATGTCCATACCTAAAGCACCATGCAAGATGTAAAACCTTTTATGCATTTAGAGATTCCCAGCCATCTTTTATAAATATAATAGAGCCTGTGTTTCATTTTGTAAATGCAATACAAACAGCGCTGATTACAGACAGCTAACAAATAAATGTTTTTTAGCTTCATACATGGGGCAAACACAGATCTTCTCCGAGTAATGTTCAACATTCTTGAAAACAAGAGGACAAAATAAAGAAATCTCAAAGAAGCTTCCTTTAATTGGAACAAGTCCATGTCTCTACTAGCCAGAAGTGGAATTGTAAATTGTCTATGATCTAAGCATTATAATAGTTTGAAATATACCTTTATGGAGTGTAAAGAGACACAACGTGTGGACAATGGCAGTGTATTCTGTCTTGGGAAGTCATAAGCATGAAATATAACAGACAAATATTATTCTGCCAAATTCTAGACCTCAGTATTTTTAGGCTTTATTAATTATACTGTACATCCAACATATTTGACAAAAAAAACATTAAATTAAATTGATGAACCACAGGTAAAGCAATATGAGATAGATCTCCCTGTGTAAAACCTGCTAAAAAATTCATTTTGGAGAGTAGAGTGACCAATACTGAAAATTTCAGAAAAGACCAAAAGATCAATGTAGCATGATGGTTTCTGGGTCAAACATGAAAAGGAATACAGTAATTCTACCCAAAATCACTTCAAATAGCTGCAGATATAGAAGAAAACCAACATTCTGGTAAGAAGTGAGACATTTATAGAGTGTGAAGAGACACAAGGTGTGGACAATGGTAGTGTATTCTGTCTCGGTAAGTCATAAGCATGAAGAAATAACTTACAATAAGGAGATTTGCAAACTATACATTGAAAACAATTTTATCAATGCCACATACTGTAAAAAGCACAGTGTTTAACTGATCATTCAGGTGTAAGTTCCCTATCAGGACTCATTACTGGGAATACGTGAACATATACAAGGTAGGTTTACAAGTATGGGCATTGACTTGTCATAAGACATATTTTTTATTTTTCTGTTATTTTCTAGGAATATCATAAGGGGATGCTGGCACACATATGTTGCTGCTGCTCCTCAATGTTAACAAATGCTTTAAATGTATTTTATCTGTAAAATATTTAAGCTATACTTTTACACTTTATTTAACTATTTTACTGTTTTAATATTCACTTTAATTTACTTGACTGTGTTTGAGAAAATCAAATGTATATTTACAGAACATCTATTGGCATCTAGTATACATGATAAACAAAAAATAAAAGGCTATTTTAGTTCTGATCCTGAGCAAAACGTTGAAAAGAATGCCAGATGAGAAATAAAATGAAATGAAGAATGGGAGATGACGTCAACTAAGTAGAAGACGAAAGAGGAAATGACTGTGTTAAGTACATCCTTATAACAGTTTATTTGATGGAGGTCCTCAAAACCTGGATATCAATGCAATTGTTTAGGATTTAAAGGAGGTGCATCCCATAGTAGTTGTAGTGTACATTGGCGGAGAAGTGTTAATGTCACTTTGATCATGCACTGCTATTTCTTGCTTTGGCTACATTTTGCAACCCTCAGTAATAACATAAAATTAGAGCCGGTTTCGTTTGAAATGTTCTGTGAATTCAACTGGCAACATTGTTCATCATATTTGTGTGGTCTTTTTAATCTGTAATTTGCAATTAACATTTCTTTAACTAATGCAGATATTTAGCTAGGTTGCTGTAAATAAATATATGAACAATTTCTAAATATCTCATATTTGCTCACAATCCACAACCAAAAAAATTATAAATGGGAAAAAATTTAAGAACAAATTTATGTAAACAATAAGTTAACAGAATTAATTATTATTAATATTAATTAATAATTAATTAATTAATATTATTAATTATTATTATTACTTATCTTTTCCCTTTATTAGTTAAACTGACAATAAAAACATCAACAGTAAATCAAATAATATTCAAATTAAATTAAAATGAACAAACATGGTTTGTGGAAAAATATTCAATTATTTGAAAGAAGCTCCCTGTTCAGTTAACTTCAGTTTAGTTTATGCTTACGTTGTGCTCTTCACTGAAATTAGGCACAGCTTTTCACACAGATCTGCAAATATAAAGCACTAAAAGAAATGTGCATATCCGTGTAAGACATACAGTGCATCCGGAAAGTATTCACAGCTCATCACTTTTTCCACATTTTGTTATGTTACAGCCTTATTCCAAAATGGATTAAATTCATTTTTTTCCTCAGAATTCTACACACAACACCCCATAATGACAACATGAAAAAGTTTACTTGAGGTTTTTGCAATTTTATTAAAAATAAACAAACGGAGAAATCACATGTACATAAGTATTCACAGCCTTTTCTCAATACTTTGTCGACGCACCTTTGGCAGCAATTACAGCCTCAAGTCTTTTTGAATATGATGCCACAAGCTTGGCACACCTATCCTTGGCCAGTTTCACCCATTCCTCTTTGCAGCACCTCTCAAGCTCCATCAGGTTGGATGGGAAGCGTCGGTGCACAGCCATTTTAAGATCTCTCCAGAGATGTTCAATCGGATTCAAGTCTGTGCTATGTCTGGGCCATTCAAGTACATTCACAGAGTTGTCCTGAAGCCACTCCTTTGATATCTTGGCTGTGTGCTTAAGGTCGTTGTCCTGCTGAAAGATGAACCGTCGCCCCAGTCTGAGGTCAAGAGCGCTCTGGAGCAGGTTTTCATCCAGGATGTCTCTGTACATTGCTGCAGTCATCTTTCCCTTTATCCTGACTAGTCTCCTAGTTCCTGCTGCTGAAAAACATCCCCACAGCATGATGCTGCCACCACCATGCTTCACTGTAGGGATGGTATTGGCCTGATAATGAGCGGTGCCTGATTTCCTCCAAACGTGATGCCTGGCATTCACACCAAAGAGTTCAATCTTTGTCTCATCAAACCAGAGAATTTTGTTTCTCATGGTCTGAGAGTCCTTCAGGTGCCTTTTGGCAAACTCCAGGTGGACTGCCATGTGCCTTTTACTAAGGAGTGGCTTCCATCTGGCCACTCTACCATACAGGTCTGATTGGTGGATTGCTGCAGACATGGTTGTCCTTCTGGAAGGTTCTCCTCTCTTCACAGAGGACCTCCGGAGCTCTGACAGAGTGACCATCAGGTTCTTGGTCACCTCCCTGACTAAGGCCCTTCTCCCCCGATCACTCAGTTTAGATGGCCGGCCAGCTCTAGGAAGAGTACTGGTGGTTTCGAATTTCTTCCACTTACAGATGATGGAGGCCACTGTGCTCATTTGGACCTTCAAAGCAGCAGAAATTTTTCTGTAACCTTCCCTTGATTTGTGCCTCGAGACAATCCTGTCTTGGAGGTCTACAGACAATTCCTTTGACTTCATGCTTGGTTTGTGCTCTGACGTGAACTGTCAACTGTGGGACCTTATATAGACAGGTGTGTGCCTTTCCAAATCATGTCCAATCACCTGAATTTACCACAGGTGGACTCCAATGAAGCTGTAGAAACATCTCAAGGATGATCAGGGGAAACAGGATGCACCTGAGCTCAATTTTGAGCTTCATGGCAAAGGCTGTGAATACTTATGTATATGTGATTTCTCAGTTTTTTTATTTTTAATAAATTTGCAAAAACCTCAAGTAAACTTTTTTCACGTTGTCATTATGGGTTGTTGTGTGTAGAATTCTGAGGAAAAAAATGAATTTAATCCATTTTGGAATAAGGCTGTAACATAACAAAATGTGGAAAAAGTGATGAGTTGTGAATACTTTACGGATGCACTGTAAGTAATTTTGCTATCTATGTTTTCGACAGTTTTACATTTCTTTCAAAATAATAATTTGACACATCCATGTAATGTAAGACAATACTTTAAAGACAATATTCTAGTTTTCCTGTTCTGTGCATTACAGATATTCTCAACTGCTAAAAGCTTATAACATCCTATGCATAATGTTGCAAGACAAATGCTTACATTTCACTGCTGAAATGCATTTTTATTGATATTTGTGCAAAATCCACTTTTCCCCTTTAGCCACCAAGCACTGATGAACTAACTTTGCATACTGTTGCTAAACAAATGCTTCCATTTCATTGTTAACATGTTTTTCTTTATATTTGTACAAAATCTGCTCTTCCTTTTTAGCCACCAAGCACTGATGAACTAACTTGAAAGTAACAAATTGATTTTTTTCTCTAATTTAAACCTTCATTGCCTTAGCCTGAAAATATTCACAATCTTCAGTCTCTCCATTTACTGTAACTCATACCCCATTTTGTGAAGACCAGAAATGAATAGCATACTCAAGAATGTATATTAGAAGTAATATACAGACTTGCACATTAATCCTTACATTAAATAATCAACAGAAAATTCTCCTTTCCTTCTAAAGTGCTTCTGTAGACTATATCAAAGAGAGCACTACATAATGGCCTATAGCTCAGCTCAGAACAAAATTCAACTTGCCTTTGAAGCACGTTTTAAATGTAATGGACCTCTCTCAAAACAAAGGTGATTATGAAAACAAAATTGACAATGGTGGGAAAATACAAAAAGCACTCTTAAAACACACTGCAGTAAAGTAGATAACAGATGAAAAACAAATTAAATCAGGTTGCCTTTTCTCCCAGTGTTCATGTGCGCTTTTGTCACTTAATGGCTAATTGAATTTCTCATCGTCAGAAGTTTATGTTGACCTTGACATGTCAAATATGTGCAGGATTGCTTGACAGGCAACTTTACTGCCCCCGTATGTCTAAATGTGTGCTCTGATGTACGGTGGGCTCCTCATCTGAGTATGGTTCCTACTTGTATCTGATTCTACTGGGATTTCCTCTAGCACCTTGTGCCTCTGTACTGTAAAAAAATGTGTTCAGGGAAAGGATGGATGCATAAACAAATGTGTGAATGAGTGACTTTATTAAGAAATCACAGCTCAGTTGTTTATATTCTAGGACCCCAAAATTTGTAATTCACATAAAGCTGCCAAACACAGAAAGATATTCCGTTTTATTTTATTTTGTTATATTAACTCCTTCTAGAAATCTTCAAAAAGAAAAAGACTATATTGATGAAACATACATATTCTAATACTTCAGCCCTTATTTGCTAATAAAATAATTGCATGTTTGAATTTTGGATCAGCTTTTGATATCTGTTATTTTAAAAACAATCAGGCTGTTACATTTGAATAATTTACAGATCAAAAAATGCTGCCTTTTTAAATATGGCAGCATTACTTCTTTATGAAACTTGCACTGTATCCTCATGTTTACATGGGTTTGCAAAGACATGCTGTTAGGTGAACTGGCAATCAAATATGTCCTTGGTCTGTGTGCCCAGGGAAAAAACAAGCATCCTGTACTGGACTGGTTCCTTCCTCTTGCCTGCTGCTGCTGGAATAAAATTATGCAGGTTGAAGAATTGATGAATAAATGAATGAATGAATGTGGGTGTGAGCAGCCCAAGATGGTCTAACATCCTATATTGGGCAGGTTAGGTCACATTTCTCATATTCTTAGGTTCATAAAGTGAATAGTTGAACAGATGAATATGCTATTTGAATTATTACCTGATAGAACTTCCTTTCAGGACATTATTTCCATCTGTTTATATAACATTCTAATAGATTTAGTAATATGGTCTAATATTTTTCTGTACAAAACAGTGGGCTCTATCAGACTAAGTGCATTTACAATGCTTTGAATTGAATGAGAACTCCACAACATGACTGATTTGAATTAAAATTAACTATACGCAACATGAAAAACTTGTCAATAGGTACTACTCTGCCGATAAAATTCAATTAATTATTATAGCTATACTGATTGATTGATTTACTTATTTATTGTGTTATAATTAAGTTACAGCTTTTAGCTACAAAAAGAAAGACCTCATGGGGACATTATTATTTCTCACAGTGGATAGTTTCCGCTTGATTAAACTTTAAAACCATTAAAGCCAGTGGTGATGATTCATTATTTCTAGATTTTTTTCTATAAAATATGTCTACACAAAATGGGATAAAGGAAAAGTATTATAAAGAAACAACACATGGAACTGCCTTAAATAGTTAGACTACATGCGGTAGGAGGGCAAAGTCATTTCTGTTATGCTTTTGTAAGTGAAGGTCATGTTTATTAGTAAACTGTAAGCTCTTAAAGGATAGATTAATATTGCAAATAGAGTATCCAAGAAAATAGGATTGTGATGTTTAGCTTCAAAATAAAAGTTTACAGGAGAACTTTAACAGAAGGAGCATCTGTCATATACAAACCCACTAAGATTCTATAAAAAGATTTAGTGGAAATTTACATTAGTACCTACTCTATAAGCCCCAGTCCAAACAGATACAAGACAAAGGTAAAACAAATGAGAGGAGGAAGGAAATGTCAACTTGTAGATTTCCAAAAAAATTTATTTGGGAGTGTAAATGAAATTATGGCAAAAAGTAACATTTCTGAAAACTAATTATTTTTTTTCTCATTTCAGAATAAAGTCCAAACATCTCATGAAAAATATAATGTCTGAAAAGTATGGGACATAATTGAAGCATAATGAATCTTTACAGGGCTTTATAGTACTGAACAAGCTCCAAAAGTACTCACAACTTCAGTTTTTTTGTTTTTTTTTTAAGTTTTGCAAAGTTTTCAAAGTCTGTTTCACTATAATTTATCATGTTTTGAACAATTATATTTGTAACCTTTTTTTATGTGATTTGGAAAGGTACAGTATATGAAATTTTAAAATTTATTTTTACAGTGTTACTTCTTATCACCACTGTATTTATCAAAATTACTTTTGTTGGAAATAAATTACTCATCACTATGACAAATCAACCTCTAGGATCAGATACTATGTCAGATACAACAAAATGGGATTGCTTTGTGTATTAAGATTCCCACACCACTAGTTTTCTATGTGTAGCTGGAGTGAAAGATTTGGCCAATCCAATCTCTTTGCAGCTGAAACTGGCGTTTTTTTTATTAATTGAGTCTCTTGTAAAAATACTATCTTGGCATGTAGACATGTTAGGTGAGAAAATACTTTTTTTCTCTTTAGTCATGATTGAGACCTTTGACAATCTACTGTTTGATCAGAAAGACACTGCTTCTAAACCTTTGAGTACATTTTGTAAACTGTAAAAAAAAATGTAGTATGTTACTTCATATAATAGCTTTAATTTTTATTTCATATTGTTGCAGGGGTCCTCCCTGCGTGGAGTTTGCATGTTCTCCTCGTGTCTGCGTGGGTTTCCTCCGGGCGCTCCGGTTTCCTCCCACTATCCAAAGACATGCAGGTTAGGTGGATTGGCGATTCTTAATTGGCCCTAGTGTGTGCTTGGTGTGTGGGTGTGTTTGTGTGTGTCCTGCGGTGGGTTGGCACCCTGCCCAGGATTGGTTCCTGCCTTGTGCCCTGTGTTGGCTGGGATTGGCTCCAGCAGACCCCCGTGACCCTGTATTCGGATTCAGCGGGTTAGGAAATGGATGGATGGATTGTTGCAGGGTACTATGGCTATGGAGACTATTATCATGTTTGCTCTTAAAACTCTCATGGTAAAAAGGATAAATAAGAAGTAACTTGCTCTCTTTCTCCCCCCAAGACCTTCTCGCTCCAGCCAAATTTTACCTCCCCAAGTGAGGCTAGATCACAGTTCTGACATGCCAAGAGACAGAGCACATCCAAAACAAAACAAACCCCTAGTAGTAAAGACTAAAATTGAGATATCTTATGATAGTACAGTACAGATGCAATAAACCTAAGTTAAAATATTAAGTTGTTCCCTTCGAAAATGAGAAAATGTGTGATATTACAGCCCAACTACAATAAACCTAAGGTGTTATATTAAACAGACCCTTAAGGCAAAAAAGAAAAAAAAAACTAGAATGTGATACTCGACATGGATGCTCCCTATCACCACTGCTCTTTGCAATTGCCATGGAGCCATTGGCTATTCATTTTTGAAATGTATCAAAGGAAAAGTGGATTACTAGAGAAGAACTGGAGCAGAAAATATCACTACATGCAGATAATATGGTACTGTACATATCAGACCCACAGACGTCCGTACCAGCAGTCCTCAATGTACTAGAAGAATTTCAAAAGATATCTGGACTCAAAATGAATTTGTTTAAAAGTGTGCTTTTTCTAGCGAACTCTCTAGCACACATTATTAGACTGGACACCTTTCCATTTATTTTAGCAGATCAGTTGAAATACCTAGGGTGTAAACATCACAAGTAAAGTTTTTTCAACAATATTTTGCTATCAAAGTGGAAAAAATGAAACAAGATATAAACAGATGGTCTATCCTCCATCTTATACTAGCTGGGAGATTCAACACTGTCAAGATGAACATCCTTCTCAAGCTTCTGTTTTTAATTCAGAACTTCCCCTATATACATTAACAAATCATTCTTTAAGAAAATAGACTCATTTAAAACCTAATTTATTTGAAATTCAAAACATTCATGAATATACAGGACAACTCCACAACAATCTAAAGCAGGTGGGGGCATGGCACTACCTAACTTCCAATTTTATTAATGGGGCGGCTAATATACAAGCTATAAGGACCTGGAAATTAACACCAACTAATGAACATACACAAGCCTGGCCTGCAATAGAAATAAATTCTTGCTGTACTTCTTTATATGTCCCGCTTTGTGCCCCAGTAAATACAAATTATTGTCAATTTACAGATCACTTACCTAGAATATGGAAGCAATTCAGGAAGCACTTTAAGACAGAGAAGCTCTTATATGTTGCACCTTTACATCATAATCATCTTTTTTAACTCTCTCAAACCTACACAGTATTTAATATTTGAAAAGCATCTGAGATTAAAACACTTAGAGACTTGCATATAGATAATTTCTTTGCATCTTATGTACAATTACACTTTAAATTTACTTCCCATCAACACAATTTTTCTACTACTTTCAAACCAGAAACTTTGCTAAAAGGAACCTGCCCAAGTTTCTTCACCTTCTACCCATTTCTATTCCAGAGGCAATACAGATCAGTCGTGAAGACTCAGACAGCATCTCAACTATGTACAAAAACATCTTAAAGTCTCTTCCTTTCAAAGATCCCAGTGTACGATGGGGAAAGGATCTTTCACTTAACATTTCTGAAAGGGAGTGGAAGGCAGACATGCATAGAATACATTCCTGCTCCTTATGCACAAAGCAATCATCAAAGTTAAAATCTTTTATCAAGCACATTTATCTCATTTAAAATTGTCCAAAATGTATCCAGGGCAAGACTCAAAATGTGAACATAGCGATTTAGGTCCAGCTTCACTGGGCCAAATGTTTTGGGGGTGCACAAAAGTATCATCATTTTGGATATAAATCTTTGAATGCTCATCAGACGGCCTTGGTGTCACAATCACTCCTAATCCATTAACAGCTGTGTTTGGTGTACTCCCAGTTGGGCTTGAAGTGGAGAACAACAAATTGATTGTAATAGCTTATACCACACTACTAGCACATAGCCTTATCTTGCTCAGCTGGAAGAATCTCAGCCCACCTGTTATAAAGCAGTGGGTAACTGATGTTCTAAACTATTTGAAATTGGAAAAAAATCAATTCTCGCTTAAGATGATCTGTTCAAAACGCCTTTAAAATATGGCAAGATCTAATTAATCAAATCTTACAATAAGCATTGTAAAAGACAGGGGGTGCAATTGAGCCCCAAAACCCCAGACACACCACGCTAAACTGTCCCAGGTGCAAAATAAACAGTTTTATTTTTACAAAATACCTCAAACATAAGTCAATCCACAATCTTCTCTTTTTTTCCTCCAGGTGAGCTTTGCCTTCTGCCTCCTGATCCTGACTCCATAAAAGAGGACAGCTCGCTTTTATGTCAGACCCGGGACTACTTCCAGTATCAGGGCCTTGTCTAATGGAAGCACTTCCAGGTCAGTTGGAAGTCTCCTGAAGCAAGGGATCCTTCCCCTGGAAATGCCCTCTTATGGCACCCAAAGACCCCGACAGGGATGTCCCTGAGGACTATGACTCCCATAAATTTCTGTGGGTGTCCTTGCTGGGTCCATATTAGCGGAGGACTGCCATCTATCATACTGGAGGACGATCTGCCCTGGATGCACCAACTCCCCAAACTTATCCATTAAGTTATCCCTTTGCAAGGATTGTTGCTTCAGTTCCATCCCAGTCAGATTATGGCTCCAGATTCCATACATTAGTGTCTTGACTGGGAAAGGGTCCAGTACAACGCTCACAGAATTTATATCAGGGAAAAGGACATTCTTCTCTATTCTTTTTTTTTAATTAATCAATGTTTTGATATCAAAAAACATACTCACAATATTTAACTTTTGGAAATACAGGAGCACAAATTATGTTGGAATGATGCACATTTAGAACAGCGTTAAAGCAAAATCTCAAGTGTTTTAGCAAATATAAGTTTAAGCTGCATATTGGACTGTAGCTGATTCTGTGTGAGAGTGGGATACATTCTTTTTTAAAAAATCAGGTATGTACAGCGCTCAGTGTCAAAGTATTGGACGCACTAGATTGGTCAAAGCCTTTAACCAATCAGAGCACCGGGAACTGTCTTTTGACTCCTTCTGTACATATCACAGAGCAACTTAGCATACCACTTTACAATACATTTTACTGATTCAGTTCATACCAATTTAAGAGAACTGATTCATTTGGTTTACCACTAGGATCCATGGAAGTATAGAGTGGAATGATGTTAAGATAAAAACACAAAATATGGTGTGACTGGATTTTTTTGCTATGCCTGTTGAACATTTGGTTGGTCTAGGACTACTAAATTGAATAAGCAAGTTCTAAAACAGCTAGCCTATCTTTTCAGCCCTCCAAGTATGTCATACATAACGTTAGGTATAAGAACAGTGTCTCCCAATCAGCATTTCACTGGAAAAATGCTTGAGCTTTTAAAGATGTGAATGGCATGGCTTGGTACTCTATCCTTATGTGTCCCAATACTGACATACAGCAGACAACAACAAAGACCACATACACCACTTTCCAATATCATGTTTGTTCTTCCTTCAGCCATGATGACATAACTTGGATAACTGTTCATATAACCCCATCTGCATTGTGTCTAGGTTATATCTCAATAACATAGTAACCCATTACTTTGAAATAAGTGTCTGCTGGTGATGGATGAGTAGAAGAACACAAGAAAAAGGTGACTACAATGCGAATATATGTTTATTGAACATCACATCATCAACCAATACATTATCCTGTTTTTTTGGAGACTGACTGCAGGTGGAAACTCTTACAGCAATATAGAGATATTAAGGAAAGTGGCTCTGCAGACTGAAAGAGGAGAAAGATCTCATTTGGATACAAAACTAATTTCAGTCATCAGGAGTAGCAGGGTAGTCTGGCAAGAATAATTTGGAATAAAAAGAAAAGAATTCCAAGATAATTACATTATGATTGCTGGAAATACTGCCATCACTCATTTTAATAGAGGAGATCACCAAAAAAGATTCATCACTGCATAAGTGTAATGATTGAAAGTGACTGGTTTAGGTGCAGAATAATATTTAAAGCATGTCATGTGTAACAGGAACTCAGTATCTTGACAAAATTGTATATTTACTTCCATTTTAAATAGTGGAGAAGAGAGCTTGATTATTACATAAAAGGCCATCAGTCTTTCACACAGAATGTCAAGATTAATGTTTAGTACATTCTAGGAGAGTAGGCCTTTGTACAAAAAATAAAGTACATCCAAAAATTAATGTAAAATAATACGAAAATCACATTGTACTATCACCATTAACAAATAGTCACTAGTAATACTGCTTCCATCAAATCATTCAAATATTTTTTTCTGAGATTGGATAATAACACAGAAAAAAAGTAATTCATAAAAGTAACATTAATCCTATTATAGAAACATCCCAATGCAACACATTCCTTTTAAAAAGTCAGAATTATAAACATTTTGATAAACAACAATGAGAAATGTGTTAACTCTGTATTTTATTTACACACAGTGTATTGGACAGTATATGCACTGAAGTGTCTGTTTCAAAATTTGCATTTTATTTTTTTCTGAAGAGTTCACCTACTTCACACCAAAATATTCTCACTATAAAAAACATGATCAAGAAGCAAGAAGGATGGCATCCCCGCTAAATGCTGGAAGCTTTGCCTTTCTATGGATACCCACCATTTACACAATACTACTAACAGAATAGTTAAAAAATTGATCTTACTTTCATTATTCTGTTTTGTGATGGCAGGTGGAATGCAGCTTTACTGAATACTCAGTTTTAGTCTGATGAGACTTTTCAAGTTAGTAAGACCCCATCAATTAACCTATAAGTAACTTATGGCATCCAAATAAAGGATATCACTAGGGGCATCATTTTATCCACAACATGTTCAAGAATTTAGATTTCAAAAGATGAATTCACCAAAGAAGTAATACAGTATTTGTCCATATGCCAAATGCTTATTTTATCCCAAAAGATTTGGTAGAGATTTATTGATCTAAAGGGATGTTCTGGTGTAAAAAAGAGCCCTAACATCAAACAATTAGATTTCTTTTATGCAGCATGTATTAACAACAGGATATAAGTTCCCATGTGAAGTTTATGTTTTTACTGTTGATGAAATGAACAAATAAAATAAATGTAAAGTAATTGTGAACTTTTATTTTTAATGTATTTTATTTTTGTTTATTATATAAGCCTCTTCAGCTATTTGTTGAAGTTATAATTCAAGACATTGTAAGAATTTGATTAATTTCCATTAATATAAAATACTGATAGACAGAAAGGAAATTACAAAAGTTTGCAAAAAAAAAAAAAAGAAAACTAAAAGCGCCAATTAAAGTCATATTTGTATTGCTACAATCTCAAAGTTTTCTTTCAGAATCCGCCCACTTCTATTACACAATCTTCAGGTTTCAATCTGAAACTTGTAGTATGAAAAGAAGTGTGCGGATAGAGAACATTGGATTCACTTTTTTGTGCACAGACATTTGGAGTGTTCCTTTTGGTCTGTATAAATAATATCAAAAAGTTTGCTTGTTTCTTGATTGTTCATTTTGGAAGACCCTCTTTGCTTGAATGACTATGATTCAATGGAGCGCTTTACCTGTCCATCTTTGACCATGCATGTTTATTGTGGCTAAACCTATGTAGCTGGACATCTTGCAGTTAAGTCCAGGGAGAAAGTCTTAACACGGATCACTTCATTTTTAAAATACTGTTCTCTTTTTGGTGAATCAGTACACCATGAAAGTGTTCAGACTTCAAATGAATGGAGTTGCTCAGCCTGACAAAACTTTTCTCAAAGGTCTAATAATTCACAAGTCAGTCCCTCCAGATGCCATATACATTTTGGTAATCTCTAATAATAAAATGCCTGTGCAATTTAAACTATGAAATTTCGATATCATAGCCCTGCATCTTTGGAAGATGTATAAAAGTAAGTGCAAAGAAAAAATAATTGCAAGCAGAGATAAATGTTTCATATGGTAAATGCAATGAATAAAAATTATTTTGCAACTGTCCAATTTCTTTAACATTTAGGTGTATCATATAAAGAAGTTTAATATTCGGTGGTTGTTAACACAAAATGTGAAACTGTATGAATATCTTTATAGGGGTACTGTACTTTAATTTAACAACAAATGATAAGTACAATAGAAATGATGACAGTGGTATAGTGAATTGCCTCCTCTGTCTTAGCAGCACAAAAATATAAAGGCAGGTGAAAGCTGGGTATGGAAAATAAAAACATTGAACAGAAACTGCACAAAACAAAACTGAGCAGCAGCACCTATTGAAGAATAACTAATAAGAACAGCAATAGTCTCTCCGGAGTTGGAGTGAGGTGCACAATAAACACAACACAACGCAAACATGTACAGTTAGCTTCAAACTCCGACGTAGTAAAGTTCGCTACTTAAAAAGTCCCCCTTTAACACCCCAGTGCTGTGGAAAGATTGTAATCAAATTTGTCACTCACTCTGTTTTTGGGAAGTGTAAAATAAGACAATATAGTGTTTCAGATATTAATACTTTATTCAATATCTTAAAAGCTGTGTTCAAATCTTTTTATTTTTCAGCATGCAATTAATTTAATTTTTCTTTTCACTTTTGCAGATCCAAGCTGCTGTAGCCAGTCTTTGACTCCAATGGAAAAAAAAATTCCAATCTGTGAAAATTATCGCTTAAACATTAAAACTCGGGTACTTTGGGAAAATAATGTTTTCATATTAATTAACACCCATAAAAAAGCCTACAGCTAACAGATGTAATTGCATTATCTATCATGACTACATTATTGAATAAGGTCATTCATAGCAAATTATGCTAAAACACAATACTTTCTTCAGTAATAATCAATGAATATCCCTCTACCTTCCATCTCCAGTAAAAGCCATATAAAAAGAAGACATTTACTGCCTGCCAGCTTCAGGTTTAAATAGGCTACAAGTTTAAAGCAATTCTTATTGTTGAGTGAAAACAGACTGGTTTTAACATGATTGCTCTGGATAAATGTAGGTAAACAATGAAGGCAAACCCCATACAAAATAAATAAAAAAATAAAATAAATTGAAGCTATTCTCTCCTTGTAGGAAACAGCAATGAAGTACAAGTCCTGTCAGAAAATGTCCTGAATTCAATATTATACTCTCTCAGAAAGAATTTCCATATTTCCAGGTGGAAAAAAAATCTCATAAATAAATGACAATGCATAGTCTGCTCTGGAAAATGAAATATAATTTTGTGTTTGCATTTTATTCAGCCGCGTAAAATTTAATCTCTCTCTTAATACTCTGGATTGTATAAACAGGGGAGGTTGGTGGAATAAACATTAAGAATGTAACCTTATGAAAATCGATTTTGCGTTGAAAAATATTATCTTCAGACTTTATTTATTTATGCAACTGTAAGCACCGCAACAGTGACTGCACATAAATACCAAATAAAGAGTTTATTATTATTATTATTATTATTATTATTTTGTCCTTTCTATGCAAAATTGGAATCATTCAGGTTTACAAACTAGAGCACAATACAAAATCTTTACAATGCACCAAAAGACAAATAACTAAATAATATGCATCAGATGTTATTATCTCAAATCTCTTGCAATGTAGGGGTCACAGTATAGACAGCCATACATTGACTATAACAGGGAATACAAGTGCTAACAAATTAAAGTTTACAAAGGTCATCCAATATTATAGTTACACTGAAAACTCCTTGGACAATGGAAAATGAACAGGGTTATATCTAGATATTAAAAAAGCAACACAAATTATTCATTGTGGATTTTAACTCCCATGTCTCCAGCTTTTTCCATGTTATGTTTTGTGATCAATTAACTAGCAGTTTTATTTAAACTTCTCTCTCTGAGCCGAAAGCAACCTGATTACAGCATAAATAAAACAATACTGTTTTTGGGGTGAATTAAATAAGACTGATGAAAAAGAGAAATTGGTTTAACAAAAAGAAGAAAATATCCACTATTCGCACTACACAAATGTGAAATTTCTTCTAATAAAGAAATAATTGGACTGAAAAAATCACACATATCTCTGAGACAGATTCTAATGATTCTTTTTTATTCACAGTTTCCATATACTGGATATAATTTATAGACTTTAAAATGATTATGTAATGTGCTTTCATATGTAACATATGTATCACATAAATAATTTTATATTAAGCATGTAACACAAAGTGTAAGGAGTCATTCACAGTCCAGTTTTACATTGTCCTACATGTATTTGGGCTACAGTATATGACTTTTGTTAATAAAAAATCTTCCAGATATCTTATACTATATTTTTCTTGAAAAAAGTCATTTTCAATTAAATGGTGTTACATTGAAAACTTATTTTCTTTATTACATCTATATCTATCTGATTAGAGGATATATTAATCAAGAGCTTTGACTCTCTAAACTGCTCAGTTATGCAATACAAGCAATGGATTCCCTTCACCACACACCTTCAGCACAACCCAGCATCATGCCAAGCAGTTCATGCATCATTTGTAGTACGTAAATGAAGAGAATAAGCAATCCATTTTAACTGCTATTTTTCATATCTTTGTATTCTAAGTTCAAAGGAGTGTTTTAAAAATTGATTTTATTGCCATTTACATTTGTTAGATGTGCTAGTGTTTTGGTAATGTTTCAATTGCACTTATCAGATTCTCCATTAGAAGTTTCCCTCAGCAGTTATTAATACTGAGTGTCTTTGTTAAATACATTAGATACCTACTAATTTAACTCCAGCGGTGCATTAGTATTCTTGGTGCAATGAATGAGCTTTTGTGTTTATAATGACGTCTATGTAAATAAAGCAAATAAAGTAAAGCCACATGGAATATTAGGTGCTGAACAAAGTATCTGCTAAATGTTCTTTTTATTAATCTTGACTTCCTTTTCCTGTGCCCGCAGAATCCCTGCAACAACATGCAACCTACTCGCCTCACTACATTTTCAAGTGAGTTTCCAGGTCTTTTAAATAGATCTGTCTTCATCTCCCCCAAAATGACGTCATCTCAGGTGGCTAACGGAATTGCAAGTTAACCCCAAAGAACGGTGAATTCATTACTGCGCGGGCCCCTCATCATTCTGAATATTTAGCTTTTGACAGCTACCTGGATTTCCTCACTGAAATCTATAAAACTGGCTGCTCTAGGCACTTGGTAAAGGTTTTCTAACACTTCATGAGTCTCATGGCATCGGTGGGGCATTGGCTTATTTTGATATAAACACTGGTATATTAAATGATAAAATCTCATGCATCTTCATCTACTAAACACCTTTTTTCCTGTTCATTCCTTAATATGTAATCCAATGAATGCAGTTTAAAATGTGGAAATTAAAATAGGAACAACTGCTAGGTTTTAAAATCTTATTAGTCTTTCTAACTTGCACGGTTTACCAGTTTTTTCCACCTCTTGCAGTTTACATGTTATGTAATCATTGACCAAAGACTTTTGCAGTTCCACTGTCTAAAGATAGATGTTATTGTTTAAACTCCAGAGCCACAAATGTTCTGCAAATACACAAAGAAGCTAAGAATGAGATGTGCTTACTTCAAAGAAATCATGATGGCCAACATAGCAGCTGATTAAATAGATTTCTGGCCTCTGATGTTTCTCCAGTCTGAGTGTTTATGTCCAAGCCAGAGTGGATGTCAGCCTGCTTGCCCTGGAAAATTAGTAATGTGGGATTCTTACACCTGCTAGCTATATACAAACTGTAAAGCAATTCCATTTTTAAATACCAGTTTTTCCCATGGGTGATGCAGTATGAAGGATCAAGCAATTTATGCATCCTACTGGACAGTGTATGACTGTGATGAAGACATATTGTAAACACACTGCAAGCCATACTTTTGAGTGCTATACGTTTTCAGTGAGTGAGCATATGATCACAGTATCAGTAGTTCAAAGTCAAATACAGTGCTTTTAAAAAGCATTCAAATTCAATGCTTACATTGTATTTGCCTTTTTTTTTTGAATGCCCTTCCTTCACATACATGCTGCACATTACTAACACACAATTTCTATTTTAAGTTTTCTAAACTTGTGAAAGAACTGCTCACATAATTTTTGATATAATGAATTCACTTACCTGTAAGCTGAAAAAATGGGGAGGTTGCTGTGCAATTTTCTTTGAATTGTAATAATTTGAAATGTAAAAATTAAGTCATTGTAAAACTTGAGTATAGCAATGGTTTTTAACTTCCAACTAATTTAACAATCATCACACTGGGTTGCAACAGTGCCTCAGATTCCCACATGGCATACTGGGAATTGGAGCTCTTTGACTTAGTCCTGTTGGGTTCTGTGGGTGCTGCAGGGATTGACAAACCCTACTTCATGGGGCTTCCACCTTACCAAGAAGTGCTTTGGGACCACGTGTACAGAATACTGGAAGTACGTCCAGGTGGTAGATAAAAGGAGATGCCTGCGTCAGTTCCAGGAACCAGAGCCAGGTGGAAGGTGGATGAAGCTTGCAACGAGGAGTGGAGCAGACAGTGACCAGTGACAGTGAGAAGAAGATAAAGAGTTGTGCTTGTGCTTGTGTATAAGGAAGAGTTTTCCACAAAAAAAACCAAAAAAAAAAACTCTTTCTACTTTTATACTTGTGTGCAAGACTGTTTGTGTTGGGTGTTTTTGGGTAGCTGGAGCACCCCGTGTTATCCACAAGATTTATGTTCTTAAAAATGTTTTTTTGCGACTTTATTTTCATTTATCCTATTTTGTATAGAGAGGTTCCTTAATTATAACCAGATGCTGATAATCATGTACACAGAGGTGCAAACAGCATTGAATCCAAAAGGACAGTGATGTCTTCAGCGCCCTGATCACTTGTCCACTTATTAAAATAGCTTTTTTTTCCTTTTACAAATGCAGATGAGTGAATATGATACTGAGGGAATTGCTTCCCTTTACTGATCTGTGTTGTCAGCATTTGGGTATAATTAAGGGAGCAAATAGTACAGAAAAATTTTAATCAAGCAGAAAAAAAACGCAAAGAAAATGTAATCATTTAAAGTTTGGGCACAAATTTAGTTGCTTCACAATTTCTTAGAATGAAAGAATGAAAAAATACAGCTCACTAAATATTGAGATCAGTTCAAAGTCGGAATAGTGCACTGATTGTTAAATTCCAGGACAGAACTGTAAGGCATATTTATTTACTCTGACTGAGACTGGATTAACAAATATGTAATAAGTAAGGCTTATCACGGAACTGAATTTAGTAAATTGTTTTTATCTATTTAACCAACTTTACATTTTTCAAATGTATGCATTTAAAGCAAATGACTGATGTCTGTGGCTTATTTTTGTGGCAGGTTAAGTGCTCACATTTGTTGGTAAGTGACACAGTCCACGCACGTCAGTGCTAAGTGACTAATGTGTTAATTATGTGTAAAAGAAGACAAACTAAACAGAACGACTGCAAAAAAGACATTTTAATTCACTAATTTATATCATCATGGTATACTTAAATTGGAGCCTTGCTACACTGGTTACATGTTTCAGATGTGCCAGTTATTGAATTCTCATTTCTATCTAGTGGCATCTCTAAAACTCAAGAGCTTTGCACAGTTCATTGACATCTGTGCACCTTCACACTAAATACACCCATTCTTGTCTTGCTCACTTCTCTAATTTCAGGTTTTGCTTTTACTTATTCAGTTCACCATCAAGTAGATTTCATTTCCTGATGCAGATTAAGATTTGTACTACAGTTTTATTTTTCAGTTAATATTTTTAATATGTCTCAGAACACTACTTAAATTATGTCTGATGTGTTTCCTCTAAAATCACAAATTAATGCAAGGACAGTACAACATTCAGACTACAATTCAACATTAACATTGATAAATATTATCAGAAAATAATACTGATTTCCAGAGAACAATAAAGACTTGACATATAATTATATATATATATATATATATATATATATATATACTGTATATATATATATATTTTTAAGAGGCTTAAGGTACAGAGCACATCCATCCATCCATTATCTAACCCACTATATCCTAACTACAAGGTCACGGGGGTCTGCTGGAGCCAATCCCAGCCAACACAGGGTGCAAGGCAGGAAACAAACACTGGGCAGGGTGCACACACCAAGCACACACTAGGGACAATTTAGAATCGCCAATCCACCTAACCTGCATGTCTTTGGACTGTGGGAGGAAACCCACGCAGACACGGGGAGAACATGCAAACTCCACACAGGGAGGACCCGGTAAGTGAATCCGGGTCTCCTAACTGCGAGGCAGCAACGCTACCCACTGCGCCACCGTGCCAGCCGCAAATAAACTCATCTTGGATTAATGAAACAAAATGCATTCTTAAAGTAAAATGAAAATCCAAATCGCTGAGGGAGAATGCACATTTTCAGGTTTCAAAAGGTACATAGAGAAACACTGTTGAATGACATAAAAATCCTTCTATTCTGGCCCATTCTGAGTACTAATCTGATCTATTAGACGAAAACAGAATGAACTCCCATGAATTTTTTAAATATCTACTAATTTGACAAACAGGAATCTGAATTACAATAACTACACAGATTTTATTAAATTCTGAATGATAAAACTGATAATATAAGATTTTAGATTTCAAGGTGAATTTGCAATGTCAAAACCTTATCTGTCCTTGTTGAATACTGCTTTAGTAATTTTAATTTTATAACGGAACAGAGTAGGAAATCATAAGTTCAATTTCTAAAATAAATTCTACTGCCAGTCCTTTAGACCTCATGGCAACAAAACTTGTGAAAAGTATAATCACCGTTCTGGCAGCAACCATTCTTAAAATTATAACATGTTTGTAACTTTACAAATTGGTCCTTACTGATGGGTATTGCTTTTTCCAGAGGAAAAATACTGACAAATTAAGACATGTTTCTAAGTATGGTGGACTCAGAGAGGTTAATTCATGTATTTATTTCTATAATTGACTGTTGGAATGCATTTTTCACAGTTTTGTATTTGTAGCTTTCAGTTGACTCAGAATGTTGCTGAAAGAGTCAAATGGAATTCGTAAATGCAACTCGTGGTCTGGAATCTTTACGATGGCTTCCAGGTAAGTTTAGGGTTACATTCAAAATCCTTTTATTAACATAAACAATTTTAAATGGCCTAAACCATACTTATTTATATGAACTAATTATACAGTGCATGTGTACATGCTGATCTAATGATGCTGTTAAGCTAAAAAGTCCAAGGACTATTATAACAAAATTGAGAAGTCAATCTTTTATCTACAAAGCTTAAAGCTGTGGAATGATCTGCTTGTTTAGCTAAGAGATTCCCCCACGGTCTCAGAATTTAAATCCAAACTGAATACTTGATACCTTAGTCGAGTATACCCTGATTACAGTTGCTGATTAGTTGTTCTAAGTCATCTGCACAAAAATAAAAGCATGATAATAGTTATGAACCAACTGACCCTTTTCTTTTTTTTTTTTTCTTTCTTTATTAATTTTATTGCAGTCCATACAAATCAATCAAGTTTTTACAAAAACACAAATTAAGTAAAGGACAGATTGATCCCCACCCCTCCAACTGACCCTTTTCTATTCTATTTCATCCTCAAAGGTGTTACTTCTGGCAATGAGCAGTGACATAAGAGACATTGGAAGTCTTAGAATCCCAGGATGATAGGATTTAATCTTTCTATTAGACTGGCCAATACATACAGTATTTATAAAAACTGCAGAATGCCCAGGATGTCTAAGTCACCAGAACTGTGACAGTTCCTGTAATAATCAAACATGAATCTCCAGAGGTCTTGCTGACTAAATCTTTTGTTTTCATTTTCTCTGCTGTGAACTGTATCTCAATTTTAACATCCAAAAAAGTTTAATTGTGTGTTTAGCTATGTAAATAATATATAGTTTAACTTTTTGTTTTTGTGTTAAGAACTATAAAGTTATGCAAGTCCTCTTAGTTTGTGCATGAGAAACAGAAACTAAAAATTTAAATTTAAGTAAAAAAAAAGTGAGGTTTTCCTGATAATAATAACAACATGTATATAGATTTAAAATTAAACAAGTAATTAACTTATCTTTCAAATACAAAAACTACTAACAGCTCTTTTACTATTGATGGAATTATTTGCTACTGACAGGTACATGCCAGCTCTACAGATTGTACATTTGTCTTCCCATTAGTTTGTGCCTACATTAAAAATGCTGGTGTTTATATTTTAAATCATTTTAACTAACTGTCAGCATAGTCAAATTGCCATGTGTGATTTTCTTTAAACAAGCCCCCTTGAATTTCTTAGCTCCATCTGCTACAGAATACACAAAGAACCAAGTTACACTGCATGCAACTTTGAAACATCCACTGTAACTGCTTGGAACTAATGAGAAAATTTAGGCCCTGTGTTTGTTTACACAGTATGAGCAACAAGCAAAGCAAAATCCCAGACAGTTTTAGGAATTGTATAAATCCTAGCCAAATTGATATTCTAGACATCATAAACAGTACATGTCCAGGAAAAAGAAGACATCTGGTCAACCCTAATCTGGGAATACCCTATAGGAAGATGTAAACAGTTCCTAGGGACTGTTGATCAACCTTGTTTAGATGTTTACCACTGTAAAAAAAAAGGATGGAAAAAATAACGTAGGATAACTGTTCATAGAGTTTTCTCATGAATCTTCTCCATTACTCTTCAATTGTACATACACCTAGAATTCTACTGCTGTTCATTTCTTTAAAGCTTTTCCAGGTATGCTAAAATTCCACATTTGTTAAACTTGATTCCTTGTCTAGCTGAAAAGATTGTAAAATGTACTATGATATACTTGTCAACAGTTAAATATCTTCTGCATGCTTTTAATAATGTCTTTTATTATTATGTATTGAATGATCTGAGGACTAGCCTCCCTATTATGATGATATTACAAAAGATAAGGGTTAAAAATTCTTTAAATATATATATGTAGACACTTTAGAGACGCGAGAGACATTTTAACGTCACTCAAAGACAATTTGACATCCCGCGAGAGACACTTTAATGTCACGCGAGATCAGGCAGTGAGACCACATTTAAAACAAGTTCAAGGACATCTAATCAAGCAGTTGTTGGAATGCCTTTGACAGACAAACATCATGTGCTTCCAGCTCTTAAAACAACGATAAATGACAAGCAGAACATGCAGCTTACCAGCAGCAGCAGCAGCAGCAGGAAGCCAGCAGATGATCTGACTGCTTTACCTTAGTGTGCGTTCAGCACCACCCCCCACCCCACCCATCACAACACAAGTGGCAGTGATGCAAAGTGGCAAAAGGACAGCTGCAGTGCAGGCTTTTGAGTGATTGACGTGCAGCACGACAAAAAGAACACACAGCTTGCCAGCAGCAGCAGCAGAATGACAACAGATTATCTAACGGCATCTCCTTAGAGTGCGTTCAGCCACCCATTCACAACACGAGCAGCGTTATACATCCTGCGAGAAAGATTTAACCATGCCCAGGGCCGGAAATAAAGGACAAGTATTGTTTTTACAAAAGTTTAAAAGTAAAAGTGAAAATAATGCATATGTAACAATTCCCACGAAAATAACAAATAAAAATCTCTTTAAATTTTATATCCGGTAATCAAAATCCGGGGGTGGGTGAGCGAAGAGAGCAGGGGGCGGATCCCCCTAGTGTGTGTGTGTGCATATATATATATATATATATATATATATATATATATATATAGCTATTAATTGTTGCTCTTGAATTCCATTACTTTTTGGATTATCAGAATTTATATTCTGGTGATTGAAGTCATTAGGAAGTAAGAGAAACACTGTGTTAATTTACATTGTTTGCCATTACCATGCTTTTTATCGGACTACTGCTATATTGTCTGGGTTTAACACACTGACACAGATTAGCTTTCTATAATGGTTTCCCATTACTTCTAGGATCCTTCTTAAAGTTTTTTGCCAGAGCCATAGCACAGATCCCTTGTAGCTCTTCTCCTCACTATCTCTGATCTATTGTCTGTCTCTCTCTGTCTCTCAACAGGTTCCTCCATGAACCTTGCACCTTAACTCTCTGTCTATTTATTGTATTTATTCCTTCCAAATGTACTAAAAAGGACCACTCACTCTCTTTCTCCCAAGCTGTCCAATGGCCTTCCCCTCACTACAGTATTAAAATGGCTTCAAATGAACTGAACGTCAGTCATCTCTTCAAGACCAACATCATCATGGGAATAATTAAAAATAAAACTTGGCTGTATTTAAGGTCAGAAAAAGCTGTTAAAATCCAACTCCTCTCAATTTACTGTACTCCTGCTTATATGTGGTTTCTCTGTCATCTAATCTTTGTGCTAACTGTGATAAGTACATTTCTCAGACTTTAGAAATACTATCCAAACACTGTACAAAATGTAGGATAAAATAAAATTAAAAAAAATCTTTGGTTGAAATTACACTAAACTTTTACGCACACATTATTTTCATTCAGATGTCATCCAAAAGGGTAAGACTAATAAAAATGCAAAATCTTAGGGACCACAAATTATTATTTCATATACATTACATAAACAAAACGTATTATTATTATTATTATTATTAATGGGGCTGACTTGGCATAAACTCGACAGTTCGACATTAAAGATTAGCCATTTAATCAACAGGAAGGAAAGAGACAAACAGACTGGCTATCACGTGTATGTTCCCCCTTTTCCACTCCACTACAAAGACAGGAAGCAAGCATGGTGTGAAAAAAAAAACACACAACCCAAATTTGAAAAAATGTTTTACTAAATATATAATTTGTTATTTGACAAATTAACTTTTTTTATTTTAGCTAATACTAATTCACAAACCAGTTAAAGAAGTCAACTGCTCTTGGTATTTAGAATACATCTATCTGAAAAATCTAAAATATTATTACTAGCCTAAGAAAAAAAAGTAAAATTTTGTTTTTAGAGGAAACCAATAAAAAAATGTGTGTTCATGCACTCATCCTTCCATTACCTGTACATGCTTATTCTTCATCTCTTGTGACTGATTGGAACTGTATAGTGGAGCATTAATTTTTGGCGGGTGCTGCTCACAGCTGAACTGTACTGCTCAAAACGTCTACATGGAACACTAAAGATCAAATCTAGCACTGCCTTAGAAGAAGCGTTACGCTGATATGGCTGGAATAAATGGCATAATTTTATGTAAAACTAGAAGAAATTATTTCTATACAAAATATATTCTTCATACACACTCAAGCATGCACAAATACTTTTTAGAAATAAATTCTATAAACAATTCTGCAGAAAGAAGGCTTTAATTTTCAGGAAACTGCTGTGCCTATTTTTTATTCACTCACTACACAGGATTGCTAGGGGCAGGGAAGTCTCTGGAACAGTACCTTCTATTTAAGAATTCTAAAATTTATCACAACAATTTATTATAGCACTTATTACAGCATACATCATTCCTTCCGGCACTTACAGAAGAGAAGATTGATTCAGTCAGAGGAGGGATAAATAATAAAAAGGTGACATAGGACAACTTTTGTTTAGCTGCATATGTCCTGGCCTATAGGCTTAAAAGTGCATAATAAAGATTATTTTGGTTTCTAATTGCAACAAGTAATTGATGAGTACCAGAGTCGAAGTTCTCAAACAGATCCTCTCTTTGGCACAATCAAAAATCTCACTCAGTATGTTAGGCCAGCACTAATAGCAGTCGTTCCGCTTTCAACACAGAATTCAATTAAGGCATAATCTATTGCAAAATGCATTCCCAATGGCCTCAAACAATCTTTACACAAATAAAACAGTAACAAAGAGACAAAACAACAGGCAAATCTGAACTATAATACACAGGCCTTCAATGAGTTTATCTCTATTATTATTTCTGTTATTTTATGTATGAACCTTAGGGAATTAGATGATTAAATAATCTATACCTGGAATGTAAATGTTAATTTTTATGTAGACAAATTTGTCAAATTGTCTTCTCTATCAATAACAAATTACTAGATTCAATAATCAATGCGTAAAGAGAAAAGCAAGAGGCATGAAATGTAAGTTACTAACATTCTATGAATTCAGGATTAAATGAATGACAGATTTTCCAAGAGCAGAAGTACAGCAAGCAATGAGAACAATAAATTCACCTCTATAAAGAAAAATGGCTTTAACCGTCCATGTCAAACTGGACTCCATTTCTCAGTGATGCAGCTGTTCACAACAGCCGGTGCAAATTTGCTCTCAGGCTACTGTACACGTTACAGTCTGCACAAGACACTAATTCCAGGGGAGTGTAATAATTCTGAAAACAAATCAAAATGATCAAAATACAATGATCAATAATAAAAGATAAAACAGCTTAACAAAAAGGAAAACTTCAATGCATATTCTTTAAAATGTGTAAATTATAGTGTTGGAATCAGCTCAAAGGGGTATGCAATATAATGAAAAATGTGCTTGAAAAGTTTAATTGCAAGACGCACACCTATGGAAGTGAGCAACTGTGAGGAGCATTAATGGACACTTTGGAAAAGTTCTAGCAATTAATTTTATAGAAACCTGACATATTAACATGAAAATGGAGAAATCAGAGGACATTTTCTCTGAAAATAAGGAATACAGGCAAAGGAAAGAAAAAACTGCTTTTACCTATCTGTCAATAACACTACTACTACCACTCCAACAACATTTTGTATATGTTAATGTCACAATTAAAATCATCACATATCTTTTATTGTCTGGTGAATCCTGAAATCTGCTTCATGTTCTGACACTTTTGTAAACTGTTTCCTTTGCAAATAAATGTAGCAGTGTTTGAAGTGCAAATGCTATGCATTTTGAAGAAACCATAGTGAAAACATTCAGACATACGCTAACGCTCCATTTCCTGATATGTTTGAAGGCTAGAGGTTCAATGTTTTGACATACATATACTGTTACGACCCCGCTGGGGGGGTTTGGGGATCGTTACATAATATAGTATATCAGGCTGCTCAGCTATGCCTTCATAAAGTAGTCACCCTGTCAGTGCATCCCACTAGGCAAGGTAGACATGCTATGATGACACCACCACTTGGTGATCTCAGGAGGCTGTGAGTCCCATTGTGGGGGAGCAGATCTCAATGAACTGATGGTTTAAGAAGTATAAAGAGCTTGCAAGGATTTTATTAAATAAAATAATTCAAAAACAAACTCAAGAGGGCAGACGTCGAAGTACACAATGCAGGTAAAATGTTTCCAAAATAACAGGGAAAAAATGCAAGAAGGCAACAAGACAATAACACTGAAAGTAACTTGAGGAAAAGAGCACAATACATCAAGGCATTATGGCCAGGCTTCCTCTTTGATCTCCCATAATCCCCCCCATCATGTTACTGCAACACAATTAGCGTTTTCCAAGAACAGAGTGAGCTAAGGTGTGGGCAGCATTTCATATCATTCGCTTAATAAGCAAAATGCAAAACATGGGGAGCTCCCTGAGAACCTAAACAACACATGCAGAATAAACAATCTTTGGCAATTGAGAGCGCTTAAAAACACACTTCTAATATCCAGCTATAAAACAACATCTGAAATTACGCGCACTCAGTCCACTCGCATATGGGGAGAAAATGCAAACTCCACACAGATACTGATCAGGTTGGCAGTCAAACCTGAACTCACTACACTGTGCAATAATAATAATAAGAAAATATTTTATTTATATAGCTACCTTTTGAAGGCTTAAAAAGCTTCACGAATAGTGAATGAAATACAATAGAAAGAAAAGCAACGATGACATTAATAACTCAGGACACAAACTACTACTACTACTAATAATAATAATTTTGCATGACATACCAAGATTGCAGTAAGGAACGAATCAGATAGTTCTAATTCCCTACCATTGACGAGCCATGTATTAAGCATGGCAATGTTAGATGGAGAATTTTCAATGCACACTTATCCATTTCAATATAGATTTGGTACATTAGCCATGTTGAGATAAACCAAGAAAGATGGTTTACTTCAGAATTAAAAGTGCTGATGAGCTCCCACACAAGCATGTTTCAATCCCTTGTTGAAAACTTTACATTACTGAGGAGTTCTAAATATATTAAGTCTATTTAAGTCCATTCATTGAAACTCTAGGAAGCATTTAACATAGAGAAGTTCATCACGATTGTGTGGCGGAATGTGCACTGCAACACCACACAACTCACATTGAAATATTAGCACTAACACGTGATTAAAACTAAACTTTTAGCTGAATCTTCCAAACTGAGGTGTGGTATTATTTAATTTATGCACCTATTCATTCCAGTTTAATGAAAGTTGCCAGCCATTCACTGATTATGGAACATGTGTTACTGACAGTCAATTATGGCCAATGAAATACACAGAATAGGTCAGTGACAAGCGATGAGGCTTTGGTATTCGCTCTGACTTCTAGATCGGAAAGCTGACTGATGGATGAAATGACCAATGAAGTCCACACATTTTGACACCACAAGTGAGGAATACTTGCACAAGCGCATGGATCAATACTTACTCCTAAACAAATTTATGACTGTGTGGTTTTAAATAATTTTTAATAAATATACCAGCAACCACTTACGCGCATGTACATTATGACTAGTGTGCTGAAAAACAAAATTAAACTGACAAAATCTAGTTTCATTTTCATGTTCTAGTTTTCATTTAGTTTTAGTTATCAAACATTTTTTCTTTTTTTAAATTTTAGTTACTGAAATGATTATTTTTATATATTTACTTTTAGTTTTCACTTTTAAAGCAATTTTTTATTTAATTTTTAATTACCGACTCAGGCCTAAGTTTTAAATCACATATTAATCAGATTACCATGCCAACATTTTTTCATTTAAGAAATGAAGCAAAAGTTAGATTCCTTATAATTTTGCAAGATACTGAAAAATTAGTTCACGTTTTTGTTTTCAGTCGGCTAGATTACTGTAACGTACTCCTCTCAGGACTACCCAAAAAAGATATCAATCGATTACAACGAGTGCAGAATGCAGCTGCTAGAATCTTATCTCGAAAAAGGAAATCCGAGCACATTTCTCTAGTTTTGATGTCACTACAGTGGTTACCTGTGTCATTTAGAATTGACTTTAAAATACTGCTTATGGCTTACAAAGCCTTAAATAATCTCGCTCCATCTTATACAGTACTTTGGAATGCCTATCACCTTACACTCAAAATCATAACCTTAGATCTTCAAATGAGTGTCTGCTTATAATTCCAGGAGCTAAACTTAAAAAAAGTGGTGAGGCAGCCTGTTGCTATGCACCTAAAATCTAGAATAGCTTACTGCTAGAAATTTGCCAGGGTAATATGGTGGGGCACTTTAAAAGACTGCTACAAATCCATTATTCTAACATGTTTTTCTCATAGTTACATTTTAGTGTAACCCTGAAATACTGTATATGCTTTGAATTATCACTTTTATCATGGCTATGTACTAATCCCCACAAGTGGACTATTTCCCTATATTTTCTTGGCAGTTGGCAGGATAATGCAGATTTAGGTTTCCAAAATGTCATCAGCCTTCCATTTCATTGTATCTCAGATCTGATATACAGTACTGTATTTACCTAATAATAAACAGAGGAAATAACATAATTCTTGATCCGACTGTTTCTGCCTTAAAATGGTTTTAGGATATTCTATTTGAAATTCCGTCTAGACTAAAAAATTAAATCTAACATATGAACCACTCTTTACTTTGTTTCATATTATGTGTGACCATACTGATAGGAAAATGGGCTTACAGATAATTGAGTGAGCAACAAAGTGTGAAATATGAGGTGTCTTATGGGACCTGGAACCTCCTAATTAACCCTTTGTAAATCCTGTGCACTTGATAGCTGTTAGAAGGTCTCTGAAAATACATTTTAAAAACATGATATACTGTTATAAATCATGTGGAGCCTGTTACTGGGTGTGCAAGAAAGTATGGTAGCACACAGCTCTTCACTGGAAGGGTGACAAGGAAACTGTGTGTGATTCCTTAAAAGATGGGATGGGACTATATACTTGAGGGGCAACAGCACACTCAGCAATGAAGAGGAGCACACCTTTTTACAAGCCTCTGGATGATTTAAGAACAAAAAAAAGTATCAATAGGAGCCAAGGATTAATGCTTGCCTCTAACTAAGTAATGTGGAACAGTGTGGTCGTGAATAACAGAAAGACTACTGATACAGTGATGCTACTAGTAATACCCTAAAGTGACATGTTTCTTTCTTGCATGCTCTTACATAACTATAGATACCGTGCTGGGCCGTGGAAGTGAGTTAAACAGGCTCATAGTATGCAATTACCTTCATCAGTATGATAAAATAGCCATTTTAGCATTGCACACTCACCATCTAAGATTTCAGTGTTCATCCAACAACAAAACACCACAGCAACCTACTGATTACCACAGAATATCTGCATGCTGGTGACCATTTGTATTCATCTTAATTGAGAACTAGGCTACATGTTGAGTCTCAAAAATGTTAAAATCAAGTTAAAAGAAGACGGGTTAGTCAGTTGAGTTTAGAATATGTTCGTAAGTAAAATTATCGAGGGAGCATGAGTTATTGAATGCAGTGCACTGCATACTTAAATATACTGTATTTACAGTATGAAGGATTACAGTTACTTGAAGTGGCCCATTTTGTTGTCCTGGAATAGTAAACAGTGGCTAATATAAAATTTAAAGGAATTAATGCATTCTAACCTGTGAGAGAGCACCTCAAAAACTGACCGAAAAATCTTCAAAACTCATACACTATAAACCCAATCATGAGATTAAATAATGAAACAATCCTAAGTAACTACAATTCCATACAGTATATAGTTTCTCTGTTTTGAAGGCCAGCGTATTAGCGATATCTAAGAAAGCTCTGCTGTTCTTCATCAATTCTGATGTTGCTTTTGTAAAGACCTTCCTGTCTCTAGTCATGAATACTGTTAGAAACTAATTTATATGTCTTTTGTAACCAAAACTACGACTGTAGGGTTGACAAAGCTGCAAGCTGCCTAATGTCTTTAGTTTGCAATTTCCATCACCATCAATTCTTGAACATGAGACTTCAAACTCTGCTGTCACAAAGACCGACAAAAAAACAAAAAAAGAGTTCTTGTGTTTTTTGTATTAAAACAAAAAAAAATTATTAATAATAGTTGTGATGGAATTAATAATGTTTCTACATATACAATAACATTTTAAAAATAAATGAGAACAAATTAAGAAGTGTTTAAGAGTTCTATTCTCAGTATTATACCAAGCAATTATTTAAAATAGTTATGATGGAATATACAGTACATCAAATATGCATCTTATAAAATTAAAATTAAACAAGAGAGAAAAATTAAGAAGTGTTTAAGATGCCTCTTCTCAGCATTATGACAAGCAATGATAAATTAACAACTGTACATTATGCACAGCTTAAACCACACTGCGTTCAAACAAAAAGCCACTTCTGTTTTAAAGAGGACTCAGACTTGACTTCTTAAAACCACAGATCTGTTTATGTACACTCATCAGTTAAAAGATTTATGAAATATTTGCTCATAATGGAACAGTGAGAGGGCTCGAAACCTGAGGACAGCAGTAATAATGATGTAACTGGCTTAATTTGTTTTATTTAAACATTAAGATATATGGAAATAAACACACCACAGCAGGTTTTATTGACAGCCTGTTTTAATATACTGCATAAAAGGCTGGAAGAATGAATCCCTGCAAAGTGTATGTACACGTACTGAATACTTGTCATCAAAATGTTTTTTTAGTATTAACCAAGTGCTGAACAGATTAATGCCAAGAAAATTATTTTGTATATGTGATGTTATAGCTACGGAGAGTATTCAATATATAGTAAATACTTTCTATATAAAAGGTTAATGAAAACCATTTGATAGCCATCACATTTTGTCTCTTGGTTACATAATTTCCTAATGAGATCGGGATTACTGTGTGAGTGACTGATCAGGCTGCAAATGAGGTCCTTAGAAGTAGTACATACCTCACTGAATTAATCACTTCTTCTGTTTAAAGTGGTTATTATAAGATCTTACGAGTACAAGAAACGTTGTGTCTCAGATGTATGTCTGTTTACCTAAATATTATTAAACTGTACATTAACTAGGTGGTAGTAAATAATTTAGCATAAAACTAAATAACAGCATTATATCAATGTGTCATGGAGTAGCTACTAAACAACAAAAGTTGAATTGCTGTGATACAAAGGTACAACCATGATAGGTCATTAGCCACTTTTAACTGAATGCTTTTTTTGAAAGGAACCCGCATTATCAAAAAGATTAACAATAATCAATTCAAACTATTTTTTTAATTGAAGTGTGATACGAAAACTGTAGATAATAATTTGAAAGACTGCTAGCACTTAGTTCATATCAAGTGAAATGCATGTTCTGTTAATACCCTGTCGTGGGATGGCGCCCTGCCCAGGGTTTGTTTCCTGCCTTGCACTCTGTGTTGGCTGGGATTGGCTCCAGCGGACCCCCGTGACCCTGTACTTGGATAATGGATGGATGGATGGATGTTAATACCATTTATAGTTTAGTGCCAGACTGTTTCAGAGTTTCAGGTCCCGGGTTACATCTCAGATAAATCACTGCCTGTTCTCATGCATGCTTGTCGGAGAAGTACATTCCAAGTTCATCAGATGTAGGTCTACCATCCTGGGACGAGAGAGGGTATTGTCGCTAACCTTGAGGTCTTCTTTTCTCTGCACGGCACCGAGAAGATGTCTCGTAAGGGCAGTGGACTCCACCCTTTCTGGTGAAGACTGGTTTGACTGAGCTAACCATGAGATGGAACTCCATCCTACTTAAGAAGACCTACCAACAAAACAGCTCTAGTTTGCCTACCATGACCATTTTCTTTTGCTTTGGACCCTACTGTTGAGATTGTCCCTGCTGTTTTTGTTTGCTCATCAGGAAATTAAACGTAACAACCTAAACAATGTCTCAACGTTTCATACTTTTTGGCTGTGTTATTCAACTACTCCAAAACACTGTACAACGTTTTTTATGGTGTTATGACTAGGAGTCCCAAGCACAAAACAGTTCCAAAGCATGTAGTCCAATAATAATGCCAACTGGAGGGGAATATTACCGTCAAAGTCTGGTTACTAATATGGGTAAGCTTCAAAATCTTTATAAAATGAAATGCTTCATTTCATAAAAAGCTCTGTAAATACATGAAGCTCCGTAAAGCACAATCCAAAGCAAACAAGACCCAATATACAATAAAATGGTGACGTCAAAAACAGTGTAAAATGGCCTAATGTCCAAAGAATCACAACACCACATTTTGAAATTTAAAATGAATTGCCAGGAATTTTGCCAGGAATTGTGGAAGACCATAAGTATTTATAGGGTGAAGGACAGTGCTGGCAGTAACTGTCAGGTGGTCCCACCTCTTGGAGTATCACCCACAAAACATATGGTTCATAAAAAAGGCAGCTTATATACACCAACAAAACCAAAAAAAAAGAATTATGCACATAATCAACATAAATAAAAGATCCAAATTGAACTTAAGAGACATAAAACCCTGGCTGAGACATGACACTTGCTGTCACAGGTTTGTGTGGCTATTTCTTCAAGTACTTCTGCTTTATTAGCATATCCAATATACAATTGGCCATTTTTTGTAACTTGGCCAGTTTTTGTTAGCTCATCGTGAGTGTGCCCTATTACTGACTGACAGCCCAACAAGAATAAATTTCTGCCGGAAGCTTCCTGGATAAGCTTGGACAACATTCGACCTTGATTGAATTAAGCAGGCGAAGGGATAAACAAATGTTTTTCTGCCATTGTATAAAAGTTTGTACAAAGTATGAATAAGCACAGAAAAGCAAAATATAGCGGAAATATCAAAGCATAATGAAACATCTAAGCCATTAGAAAAATTACACATTTAAGTACATTAGATACCAAATTATTACTAGTGTATCTATATCACCTATGGTCAGAAGTGGGGTACACTATATTCACTAATGCATTAATCCCTCAAGGTTGCAGCTTAAGTCCAAAGCTTTATGCTCCAATTTTATAAAATACTAGGCTGACCCGCCTTTTAAGGCGACCAACTTTTAAGTTGACCACTTCTTAAGACAATTCAATATGTAGATCAATTTGATATTTTATACAAACTCATTAATTTTGTTATATTGCATTTGAGCGGTATTACTTTAATACTCGTAGTTTCTGTTATTTTTGTGATGAAATTTAACCTTTTTTTCTATATTGAGGTCACCCTTTTGAACCCCCCTGATATTTACTACGCGGTGAGGCATTTGTACTCCATCAACATTAATTATTTCCAGAGACATAATTTTGTCTATTTTTACAGCGCATTGCGCACAAAAGCAAGGGAACGATGGGAGCACAAGAACTCTGCTCACATCATGACGCTTCGTACCGCAAGCTGCAAGTAGTAAGTCTGTGATAAGTGGAATACTGCTGCGCTTTCCACTCATGGGACGGAAGGACAATCCCGACAACTTTTATATAGTAAGAAAGAAGAAGAAGAAGATATCGCACAGTCTGAAGTAGAAAATCATCTTTTACCTGTAAAAACGAAACTATAAATCCCATCGTGCATTGCAAAATGGACGGGGCGTGTGTGAAACTCCGCGCCTGCGTAGCACTCACGGGACGGAAGGACAATCCCGACCGCTTTTATATAGAAGGATATAATTATCATAAGGGCTGTACTCATGATGTGCCCCGAGGAGCTCTAAACTACAGGAACGAACAATATAGAGTTATATGAAAATAAAAAAAATAATAAACCACTTTTAATTTTATCATTTTACACAACAGAACAAAATGAACAATTTAAGCAATAATATTTGACTAATCTAACCTTGGGTGACACAACAAATGAAAGAATTTCCATTTTTATGTTACTATTCAACAAAAAATAAGAAACATGACAAAGCCCTTCATAAGAAAGTAAGTATATTCATAGTGATGTAGTATCAATTCACAAAGTAAATGCAGGCAGTACCACCATCACAGTATAAACTGCCTACTACTGCTTGGAATTTAGCAAACCTTTATCAAAAGAATACCAGCAAAATACAACATCTCCTAACTGAATGGTTTGTTTTAAAGGTCTCTTCTAGAAATCACCTCAAATACAAAAAATTATCAAATAATCTCAATTAAAATAATTTAAACTTTATCATTTTGATTGAATGCACTTATGTCTTTACAGATTGAGAGCTTTAACACATGATGACTTGCAGTGGAATACTTGTGCCTCATTTCAGGGACACGATACAGCAGAATGGACCAATGATGGTGGCATTTGATTCAGATTAAGATAGATAGATAGATAGATAGATAGATAGATAGATAGATAGATAGATAGATAGATAGATAGATAGATAGATACTTTATTAATCCCAAGGGGAAATTCACAATAATAATAATAAAATAATTTAGGCTCTTAATTTTAAAACATTTTCAAGACCAGTATAGCTGCTACCGGTTTCTGCATTGTACTGTATACTGGACACTTGATTGATTCAACCATCTGCTCAAGTATATTCTTTGGCATTTGCTCTTCCCAAGCGTATTCATATTGTCAAATTGAACTTTTAATTCAATTCAATTTATTTTTGTATATCATTCAGTAGACAGATTGGGAGAGCACAGGGGGTTATGAGGTTGCTGGAAAGGGCTGTGTGGGGCTTCCGATATCTAAACAAAAGGATGAAAGTCCAAGTCTTTAGAGTACTGGTGCTTCCAGTCTTGCTATACTTGTATGGTTGTGGCAAATGGACGTTATACAGTGACCTGATATGAAGACTGGACTTATTTGGTACAGTGTCTCTTTGCAGAATCCTTGGGTACTTCTGGTTTGACCTAAAGACTTACGGAGTCCCGAATGAGTCACATTACCTGCATTGTGAGGGAACATCAGTTATAGCACTACAGCCATGTGGCTCACATGATCTTCATTGTTGAGGACCCAGGTGGCTGGACCAGGCCAAGGGGACACCCAGGTAACACTTGGGCATGGCAGTGAAATGGTAATTTCAGAATGGTGGGACTGGACCAAGTGCCTGCCTGGGAGATTGCCAATCAGGATCTCAAGCTGTTTCGTTGTGTGGTGGCTATGGCAATACGCTGTAGCAGTGCATACTCCCCAACCTGACCAGACCTGATTTTTCATTGGGTATATAGGCTCAGAGTACTAGCATAATTATTTTAGCCCATTTCTCCCTCTACCTCATCTTAAATAACATTAACCAATAATACTCAATTTTAAGGTTTATTTATTATTCTCAAGAGGTTGCCTATTCATCACCGTTTAATCTAGTTCAGAGAAAATTACCAATTCTGAGCCTACACTGTCAGCATCAGATGCAATGTAAGAAAAATGCTGGATTGGCACCAGACTATCACTGGGCATTTTAATGCCACAAATACATAGGGAAAAAAAACAAGTTTCATACAGAGAGTTACCTAAGAAGCATTTAAATTCTTCTCGAGATCCTTGAGGCAAAAGAACTAACTAAACTAAAGAAAAAACTGATTTATTAATAAAAATTAAGTAAGATCTGATTGGTTAATTGACTAATAGTAAAATGTTTTTGTTATGCTCAGTACACCGGAACTGAATGGCTAAAATAACTAATGTCTCAGTAACCTCTGCACCAGTTAATGGTAATTTTGCATCACAATGTTTCTGTTACTTTGAGCAATAAAGAAAATCTAATCTCTCTATTATAAAAAAAAAATCCTGGAGAGAAACACTAGGGAAACGAGACGTGATCTTCACATGAAAGTCATGGAAGACACTTAAAAGACCCACAAGACTAGAGAGATTGGCCACGGAGCGTCTCGTGGGGACCTTAAACATGAGATTTTGTGCCAAGAGATTGACCCAGGACCGTCTCGCGGGGACGTAGAACATGAGATTCTTGCAAGGCACACCCTACTTACAACCAATACCAAATAAGACCACAGGCAGCAAAACACTCGGTTATGCAAAGGCTGTGAGCACACGCAGATCCAGGGCTCACAGCGCATATAAAGCGTATAAGGACAATAAGTTAAATATGAAACGTAGACGACTGAGCAAAGAAGAAAGCAGCACGGAGAAAAGAGACTCAAAAGTGTTGGAGAGAAAAATAAGCATAAAAGAAAAAGAATAATCTAGGTGCCAATTCAGAAAATAAGAAAAGTAATTATCAGCTCGGAACAAGTGGAACTGACAAAAAGGCACATCCAATCGGGCTCAGAATTAAAAGACAGAGAGTAAAATACAAAGTAGAACTTCATAAAGATGTTCACAAACATTGGCGCTATACACATGCAGAGCAGGTTACAGATTATGAAACCAGTGGAATTCGAATGGCTCAAAAAAAAAATGGCGCGATACTAATGTGGAGAAAGTTAAAGAATATGAAAGTAGGAAAATTAGAAAGTATAAAAAAAAAACTAAAGTAAAGATCGTAGTAGTGCAAACAAATGGAAATTATTACTTGAAAAAGGGAAAATAATCACCATGGACCAGGTGTGAAAAAAAGGAGGACAAAGCAAGGTCAGAAATAAAAGACAGAGTAGAAAACAAAGTAAAATGTCATAAAGAGGTTAAAAAAGAAGGGGGCCAAACACATGCAGAGCAGGTTAAAGATAATGAAAACTGGAATTGAAAAGACTCAAAAAAAACGCAGGTGCGAAGCACATGCAGACCAACACACAGAATGTGAAAGCAGAAAAAAACGACAGTGTCAAAACAAAGAAAGTCAAGATCGCATTAGCGCAAACAAAGAGAAATTATTACTCGGAAAAATAACGAAAAGGCGAATAGAGATCGAATATATGGACTTAGGTGATATGTCAGAAATATATAAATATTGTAAGGCTTTGAAGTTTAAGTCAGAGAATTTCAAAAACGGGGTTTACCTCTCATGCATTTATTGGTTACTTTGCAAAAAAAATTATTAACTGCTGATGACGTAGATCGTTTTGTCTGTGTTGAAATTCCAAACAGAGAAACCTATCCTGAATTATGGTACAAAGTCATTAAACACATGTCTCACTGACCTCAATTAAAAGATTGAGCATATTGGGATTCGAAAGATTCCAAATATTGCTTTTACAGAAGTTCTAAAATAAAAGTGAAACTAATGAAATAGCAACAATTCAAAATCTTAAAAGTGTGCATCCGGAAAACAAAACACGGGGGTTGGCGAGCGAAGTGAGCAGGGGACAAAGCCCCCTAGTTTTTAATTAATAAAGTGCCTTTGTTAATTGTAATTTGGGCATAATGAAATAGTAGTGGTCAGCCACCCGACTCACATTTTTTAACATTCTCTACATTGCATTTCTTTGCATTCAAAATGCCCATGGCCCTGAATGGGTTTATGTAGGCTTGAAAATAAACAGATGGAACAATATTTTATAATCCACTTTAGAAACCATACAGAGTACTGTTGTGAAAGGGAGTCCCATTAATGGCAAAATAGTCCGAGGCCTTCCAATCTTCCATAAAATGCCTTCTCGGAAAATGCCTTACCCCAGTGGGGCTCAGTCCCAGCTTCTGCGGCCTGCCTCAGGCTTTCCAGGCATAAAAAGGCTTTTAGCTTCAAAAATAAACATAAATGTCTCAAAATATGGCCAAAATCCCCACAAGGAGAAAAATGATCGTTAACCTTCCAGTTACACACACAAAGGGCAGCAGAATCTTCATAAAAAAAAAAAACATTATGCAAAAATAGAAAAACAAAAGGCAAAGCTCTTCAGAGCAAAAAGAGGCACAAAAGGACTTGCATAAAAGACAATCCTAAGGGAACATGTCCTTGTGATTCCCCATGTGCTGGCACCTCTAAACACATTCAACCTATGAGTGCCTATACCATACATGAATGGACCAGTGGTGAATTAATGGCAGCACAGAATTCAAAAAATATATCTAAAAAGAAAACAAGTCTTCATATGTAGTGGCAGTAAAAACAAATCCAGTTTCTTGTGCACAAATATACTGTATACAGTCCTCTACAGAGATAATGAATATAAATTGACAACAAATAACAACTATAAGGGAAGGGGAATATGTACAGTATATAGAGTAGCCTACATTAAAATAACAAACAATTCTTCTTCCTTATTCTTCAAGCAAGACAAAGATCAAAGAGAATGAGAAAAAGTGAAAAAATGGCATAGGCACAGAAAAAACAGGAAAAAGTCAGGGAAACTCTCTATACATAAGAATTCTGTTGAAAGACTGTATCTCAGTCATTCAAAACTCTTTCCTTACCAAACGCCATACAGTCAAAAGATCGCCCCTGCTGGGCAACTCTCAATTTGATATGCCAAACTGACATTAGCATCTGGTTATGTAAACCGAATATCATTTTAGTAAGAAGTTACTTCATTTCTCTGGTATCTCTCCTTGCACCTAAGTACTTACCCACTTGTAATGTATGGTATCTCTAGTGCCAGGCAACTTCTTGAACTTTCCTTGGGACCTTAACTCTTCTGGCTCCTTTGCATGACCAGCTTATATGACTCTCATTATACCAATACCTTCTTCAATGCTTGAGGCTAAACAAACATCTCTCAGGCACAAAACAACGACAGGATACTAGTGCAACAGTACTCAGATATTCAAATGGACACCATGCTCGCTGATGTTAGGTGACCAGGGACGCTTCCTTGCACCGTGTGACTTCATACTGCTACCCTGTTTCTCTCCCGAAGACAACATGAATAAACTCATTAGTAAATACACTGCTTATAACAAATAAAAGAAGGAAAAAAGCTATAATTATTACATATAAAAAAACAACTCTCTGACATGCCCTATCCCATTCCAAATACGTCATGCAAAAGTGAGAAAAAAGAGAAAAAAGGAATCAAAAAATCAGAAAATCCAGAGGAAAAACAATATTCACATAAGATTCTAACAACTACAATACTCAACTGCTGTCTCTCTCTTCTGACTTGAAGTAATAGCCAAAAGGAGGAGCCAGCAGCCGTGACATCATGGTGGCCCCACCCTTAAAAAATAGGGAATGGAGACACATTTAAGGGGACAGAACACAAATAAGCAGAAACAAAAAAATTATGACAAATAGTATAGATTTCATTTCCGGCGCCGCATCCGAGTGGCAGCCTTTCCAGCAGCTCCGTATATGGCTTTATCTTTTTACCTTTTTATCTCTATTTTTCTCTGTTTCACTGATCACTTCTACCACTTTCTTTTATGTGGAATTGCTCCCTGGACACTTTTACTATTTTACTACTTGACATGGATTTTTACACTCCGAGAATCGCCTATTCAAATAGTCAGCTTAAAGCACTGAGAAGAAATGCTCATGCCAGTGTGGTTCCTTATTTACCTGACGAGGTAAGAAGACGATATCGTGGCAGCTGAGCCGGCGTAAAGATAAAAGATAAGATTAAATCGAGACAACTTGAGAGAAAATGGCGTTATAAACTGTCGGTGCCTTCTGTGATCCTGGGAAATGTAAACTCACTACCAAATAAGATCAACGAACTGGCTGTGCTGGTGAAAAATGTCAGAACCTACAGGGAATGCAGCTTGCTGTGTTTTAGTGAAACGTGGCTAACAACTACCATCCCAGATGCTAACGTGGAGCTACCTGGGTTTAGCACAGTTAGAGCAGACAGAGACGCAAGTACCTGTGGAAAGAAGAAAGGAGGAGGACTCGCCCTCTATGTCAATACAAAGTGGTGCAACTCAGGACATGTAAACGTTAAAATCTCCAATTGCTGCAGGGACATCGAACTGTTGGCAGTAAGTCTGCGTCCCTATTACTTGCCCAGAGAGTTTGCCCCCCTCAAGCGAATGCAGAGATAGCGAGTGACATCATTATTTCTGCAGTTGCTAAGTTACAAATGCAGCAACCTGAGGCACTTGTGCTAATCGCTGGAGACTTTAACCATGTAACGCTGGACAAAACATTACCTGCCTTCTCCCAGTATGTGGATTGTAACACTCGGGGAAACAGGACTATCGACCTACTGTATGCAAACGTTAAAGGCGCATACAGCGCCACCCGCTGCCTGCGCTTGGGAAAGCAGATCATAACCTGGTTCTGCGTTCAGCCTCACTACAAACCAAGAGTGAGGGCGCTACCTACAACCACACGCTCATTCAGGAAGTGGTCCCTGAGGCAGAGCAGGCTCTGAGAGACTGCTTTGGAACTACAGACTGGGATATATTGCTGGGGTCACATAGTGAGAACATTGAAGAGGCTGTTGAATGCACAACTGATTACATCAACTTCTGTATGGACATTGTAGTTCCAGTAAGAACAGTACGCTGCTATGCTAACAACAAGCCATGGTTTACAAGTGACATCAAGGGCCTTTTGAACCAGAAGAAAAGGGCTTTTAAAGGTGGTGATCAGCATGAGCTCAAGCGCGTGCAGAAGGAACTCGAGTCCAGCTCAGGGCGAAAGAGCAGTACAGGAGAAAGCTGGAGCAGAAGTTGCAGAACAACAGCATGAAGGAAGTGTGGGATGGGATGAAGATTATCACTGGCTGCAGCTCGAAGGGGGGTGCCGCCATCAGACAGGCGTGGAGAGAGCAAACCAAATGAACAACTTCTTTAATAGGTTTGATCACTAACCCACTCTCACCTCGGAGTACTGCATCCTCCAACCATCCTTCTGCTGATACCAGCATAGGTGAGACATCCCCACCCACAATTACAGCAGCCCATGTGAGCAGAGAGCTGAAAAGACTTGTGCCAGCAAAGCAGCGGGTCCAGATGGTGTATCGCCACGACTGCTGAAGGCCTGTGCGTTGGAACTGGGGAGTCCTCTACAGCGCATCTTCAACCTGAGCCTGGAACAGGGGAGAGTCCCAAGGCTTTGGAAAACATCTTGTATCACCCTGTCCCAAAGGTATCACGTCCTAGTGAGCTGAATGACTTCCGGCCTGTTGCTCTGACGTCACATCTGATGAAGACCATGGAGCGGCTGCTGCTTCACCACCTGAGGCCACAGGTCCGCCACGCCCTCGACCCTCTGCAGTTCGCATACCAGGAGAAGGTGGGACGGAGGATGCCATCATCTATATGCTACACGATCCCTCTCCCACCTGGACAGAGGCAGTGGTGCTGTAAGAATTATGTTTTGGACTTCTCTAGCGCCTTCAACACCATCCAACCTCTGCTCCTTAGAGACAAGCTGACTGAGATGGGAGTAGACTCACACCTGGTGGCATGGATTGTGGACTATCTTACAGACAGACCTTAATGTGTGTGTCTTGGGAACTGCAGGTCTGAAATTGTGTTCAGCAATACAGGGGTGCCGCAGGGGACTGTACTTTGTTCAATCTATATACATCAGACTTCCAATATGACTCGGAGTCCTGCCACGTGCAAAAGTTCGCTGATGACACTGCTATTGTGGGCTGCATCAGGAGTGGGCAGGAGGAGGAGTACAGGAAGCTAATCAAAGACTTTGTTAAATGGTGCGACTCAAACCACTTACACCTTAACACCAGCAAACCAAGGAGCTGGTGGTGGATTTTAGGAGGCCCAGGCCCCTCATGGACCCTGTGATCATCAGAGGTGACTGTGTGCAGAGGGTGCAGACCTATAAATATCTGGGAGTGCAGCTGGATGACAAATTGGACTGGACTGCCAATACTGATGCTCTATGTAAGAAAGGTCAGAGCAGACTATACTTTCTGAGAAGGTTGGCATCCTTCAACATCTGCAGTAAGATGCTGCAGATGTTCTACCAGACGGTTGTGGCGAGTGCCCTCTTCTACGCGGTGGTGTGCTGGGGAGGCAGCATAAAGATGAAAGACGCCTCACGCCTGGACAAACTTGTTAAGAAGGCAGGCTCTATTGTAGGAGTAAAGTTGGACAGTTTAACATCTGTGGCAGAGGGACGGGCATTAAGCAAACTCCTGTCAATCATGAAGAATCCACTGCATCCACTGAACAGTGTCATCTCCAGGCAGAGGAGTAGCTTCAGTGACAGACTTTTGTCACTGTCTTGCTCCACTGACAGACTGAGGAGATCGTTCCTCCCCCACACTATGTGACTCTTCAATTCCACCCGGGAGTAAATGCTAACATTACTCAAAGTTATTGTCTGCTTTTTATTTTTTTTTTTTTTTTCATTTTTATTACTATTTAATTTAATATTGTTTCTTTGTATCAGTATACTGCTGCTGGATTATGTGAATTTCCCCTTGGGATTAATAAAGTATCTATCTATCTAGTAACTCAAAATGACCAAAACCAGCATTAGAAAATAATATATATATATATATATATATATATATATATATATATATATATATATATATATATATATATATATATATATAATAAGACATGTAACAAGTACATTGTTAAACTAGTGAAATCAATTCCAACTAAAACATTTCTTAGAGACTTGAGATTCACATTTGAAGGGTATTTGTAATTTCTTACTGAAGAGTGATGAGCTTAATGAACTGTGACGTAAATAACCACTGACTTGACCACAATATTGAATCTATATTGGTAATTATTGAGCAGCTTACATTAATGTGATTCATATGCTAGGATAGTAAAAATAATTGAAAAGCAGATTTTACAAATAACTAGTCTAAGTTTGCATACACTAGATTTAGGCTTAAATTTGTAGCTGGAAGCAATGCAAGAAATCAAAGCACACTTTAATCCACAACAACTTTTTAGCACAATAAAACATAGAAGAGACAAAAAGCAAGGCTGTGGTATATCATTTTTGTTACAAACTCCCTACCCATTTAGTAGCATGCCAAGCAAAATAAACAAATACTATTATCTACCACTACTCCAAAACAAACGAAAAAAAAAAAATTCTCAGTCTCCATATTCCTGCCACATCACTCAGTGTGCTACTGGCTATACAATCTCAGTCAGACAATGAGACAGTGACAGCTACCCACAGATAACTCTCTAGCTTCACTCCACCTGAAACTTACTGATGGCCCTATCTGCTGAAAGATCTTGCAAGCTGTAATGAGCCATAAAACCTGACAAGCAGGGCTTGACAATCTCATTGGACACGCACATTGGTACAAGAAACCTAACCTCACTATTTCAGGATTAGGTTATTCATCTGTTTACATAGTTCAGAGGGGAGGCAGAGAGGAGAGAAGGAGAATTATAAGATCTCCAGTGTGTGACAGCAGTTCTGTCAGTACTCTGACCTGCAGACAAGTAGAGGGAAGTGCAATGCATATAACTGACATATAGGGCATCCAGAAAAGAAAGGAAGAATGTGTGCAGGGTGGTAAATGGCGAGCGTATATTTAAGTGGGGACTGGCTACAGGAAAGGTTTGGGCCAGAGTGGTAGCTGGAATCAGTAATTTCAACAGTTTCTCAAGTAATTTATTTCCATAGAATATGGCTATTGTATTTTTTAGCAGCTATAGGAAATATTTATTACAAATTTGCATTTCGGTCCATTTGCTAGAAAGCTTGACATCAGTGGTGTAGCTAGAGTTCGTGCCGGGGCTTCAATTTGCCGACCTCCAACATAGTTGAATATGTTAACCTATTTAATTAGAAAATAAAAATGAAGTATAGAGAAAAATTAAGATACATTTTGTATAGATTTATTCATATATAGAGAGAAACAGCAATCATTTTTCACATATAATTATTTATAAGCATCAACTAGACAAGAATATAGTATAGATGCATTAATAAATTATTAGTTTAATATAATTACGAGGCGAAAACCAGAACCAGTGTAGTGTACAAGTGATAGGTGGGGATGTTTTCTGTGCAGAGCAGGAACACATTTGGATTGATAATGAAATGAAATTATAAATTGTAAATTAGTTGTTTATCTTCCTAGAAATTATTATTAGTTTAATGTTTATGTCTATTTTTGTGATTGCCTCATAAATTTCAACTGCTGTATCTGATGCCGTCACAGAAGGACAGTCTGAAAATTATTTTTGAAGCACTTGTGGGTAAAAATCAGAGAATTTTAGTTTTTTCATTCATGATTGATATTTTTCCAAACCCTGCTGCTTACACACGAATTGTACTGAGCCTTTTGGCCAATAATAGCGCTCCCAAAATGTGCCGCCCAGGGCGGACCACCCACTACGCCCGCCCCTAGCTATGCCACTGCTTGACATGCCAATATTTTTGCACATAAGAGAAGTTGTAATATAAATATCATAAATTCTATACTTAATTCTTCTATGTTTGAAAAGAACAAGAAATGAAGACTAAAGCTGATGCAGTGTCCCACAAAGAGCAGAGTGTATCGCTGACATTTTGGACTTAGTCAAGAGTACACAACAGCATGTAAGCCTGTACGGTAAATAGAAAAGAAGCAAACTCACCATGCCATTTTTAGGCTAGAGAATAGCTAAGACTTACATGAAAATCAAAACAGAATCCAATAACAACTGTGCCTCCTTCTTGAAAGAAACATTTCTGAATACAAATAAGCAGTTAACAGTACACCAAGAAAGGAGGACACTTTTATGTACAGTATATGTGGAAGTGGACTTCTGTGTTGGTTGTATGCCGAAGCTGATTGAAAATCGATAACATAAAGAAAGATGCATGTGTGGTTGTGTGAAAAAGCAACAGGTGGTCCTTATTTACAAGCATTTATTAAATTCCCTTTATATCCAATCAAGGTTGAAAAATCAATATATAAATTAACAGTTGCCTCCAACACAGATAAGTGAGCGTTATATTTCACTGCATATTAATAATTTGATCATATCATTCAGGGTGGCATGAAGCTCTGTCTCACAGCATGGACTACTCTAAGTCCATGCAGGTTTTCTCTGTGCAATTTATTTTCTTCCCCCATCCCAAAGATGTTCAGTATATAGTAGGGGGGTCTGTGTGAGGAAATGTGCTCATGGTGGTGTGACACTAAGATTACCTTTAGATTTGGTTCTTGCTTTACGCCTAATACTAATAGGATAGACTCCAGTTCATTGTGATCCTCAAGTGGAGCTACCTTTATCAAAGCTTATAAAGACTTTTGAAGACCCACGTGAGGCACCAGCATTTAATACACATTATTTGGACATATCATGTTGAATGTCTATCTGTTTGACTGAGCACATAAAGGAAGATAATGCAGTAAGTCCTGGAATGAATTATCAGAGTACAGTCATTTAATGCATCAACATCCCCAACCACCAAAACCTCAGTATAATCAAGTGTCTGTGAGAGGACTGGAAAGAGTTACTGGAAAGTGAGATCCACGAAAAGCATACAGGAAACACTGGAAACCATGAACTGAGAAAAGTCTGGCTGCCATGAGGATAAATGGTGCCTATTTACTATTATACATTCAACCCCAGTAAAGAAGCCACTAACTGGAAATAAATTAAGGTACAGCATAAGAAAAGGCACTAATGGCAAAACCTGTCACATATTTAAGATAAAATACAGAGAAAAACAGAAGGCCATGACTGACTGAATTAACAATGATTCTTAACATTAATTAAAGAGAAGAATTGAGGACATACACCAACAATTTAAACAAACCTGATACAATTTGACAGACTGATACATGGAAATAATGACGCGACAGTGAAAAAATTAAATGTGATTCAGCTTGAAATGTGATTGGCAAAAGCAAGCCCTCACAAAAGGGTTGTTAAAATGCTGAACTTTATATCATGATAAAAAGAAAACACAGCAGAAATGGGGTTTGTGAGTCACTGCACTTCTATAAACTCTGTATCCATACTTCATGTTGAAGAGTCTCTACTGACATTTTGTTTAGAATATGTCATTGCATAATAAAATGATAATAGAAAAATTATATGGCTTGAAGATTTCAATTTTTGAAATCAATGTTTTGTTTTTAGGAAAATATTCCTCTATACCAGTTAACTGGCCATTAATTCAAGAACGGAGCTGTTATTTTGCTTTAAAGTCACCAATCATCTCAAATTTTATTATTGCATTAAAAAGACAGGCTCTCTTGTGGTTTATGATTTTTATAAATCAAATGAAACCACAAAATTGTTGCTTAAAGAAGCAGAATGTTGAAGAACACATAGAAATATTGCAAATTACATAAAAAAGATGCATATATTTATTACTGTGATTATATCTATGTATTACAGGCTAACTCATACAGTTATCTCCTCCAATCCTGGTATACTAAAAACTCTCTGCCTTTTTCACAGTTTCTTAAAATCAGTGACAATTGAAATTTCTGTAATGAAGCACCCAGAGTAAGGTGTATCTTTATTGACAGAGGACACCCTTCTCATTTTGCCAACAGGGCCCTCAGATCAAGGCAGACTTTATAACATCCAATGTAAGAGGAACCACAATGATAAAACCACTCCATCTGTCCCACAGGTCATCAAATACAATTTCCAAATTTTACAGACGGATCCTTCCACAGGAACTTTTTTCCTAACTCTCCCTTGATCTCTTCTTTTCCCACAGCTCACTTCACAGAGGTGAGCCACATTCCTCACCAGGCACTTTGAATTGTAACAAGAGCTCTTGTCAATTTACAAATCATATTTACTGCATTTTTTGTAGGAAGCATCCAGCCATCTACACAGGTGAAGCAGAGAGATGGCTAGCAGACCATTGCAGGCAGTACGTTCATGCCATTAAGATCAAAGACCTAAAAGTGTAGAACATTTCAAATCTCTTGATCATAACTAGACTGATATCTATCTATTTGTGTTCTTTCACAGGGCTTCAAAGACACTTTGTAATGAAAATAAGAAGAACCTAGACTCATTCTCAGCTTGAGATCACACATTTCTCCAGCTCTCAATGACCACTGAATGTTTTATCCTCTCCCTCCATCTTCTCTAATGGCAGCACTTTCACATCTACTCTCACATTTTGTCCTTTCATCTGCCCTTGCTTTGTTTCCTTCCTATATATGTTACCTACTTTTTCCTTTTCAGTTTAACACCTGATAAAGGCTTCACAGCCAAAATGTTGTGTCTTTAACTTTCTTTCCTTGTCAGCTTGGAAAAAAATCTTTAAACAGTTTTACTACTATTCAGCAATGGGCTCTCTGTGAGTTTGTTAGGATTAACAGGTATGGAAAAGAGATATTCAAATAGTAGTAGGAGCAGTAGTGTTAGTAACAACAAAAACAATCAGAGTAATAATGATGATGATGGTGATTATTATTCTTTAAAATAACTATTACAGTTATATATTTTTAATATGCCATTGTAAATAGAGAATTATGTCCAAGCAATTCAAGGACCACCAGCAGCAAAAATATCAAACCCCAGTCAAATACTTGGTGGTAGTTAAAAAGCATGAAACAAAACGTTTAACACTTTAACTGTGGAGAAAAACAATCTCTATCATGTTTGCGCAAAATCAGTCATTTAGACTTTATTTTACATAGCATTATAAACAGCATACATGACCAAAACGCATTTTACATATAATTATTGTACTGTGCCTTGTCAAGGATTTGATCCTGATCTGCAGCTGATGGTGGGATGGTTAAGGGATGGATGGACAATTATAAAATACAAAATACGTAAGTGATGGTTTTGAAATTCTTAGTCGGGAAATAAAATGCTAACAAAAACAGGAAATGAAAAATTGTTCAGACAGTTAACCAAAATTGAATCATTAGAATAAGAAGAACCTTAATTAAGTTATAAGAACTCTTTACTTATCAAGTGAACAAAACTGAAGGACAGAACATACTGTGAAACAAACAATTAAGCAGGAGACTTAAAATTACATTGTATGATTTCAGGTACAAGAGGCAGATGCATCTATCCACCCATCTGTTCAAGGCAGTTGGCAGGTACGAAGCTGTACCTACTGTACATACACATCCCTATTTGCTAAGGTCAATATTATGGAAACAATTCACATAACATATGACTAGTTAACATAACACAGAGTAGTTAGTGGGGCAGTACCTACATATATGGAGACACAAGTGAGGTCCTCTGCTTCTTCTCACCCATTCAGGCTACTAGTAAACAGTGTCTGGTGATGCCACCCCTGTATGGCAACAAACTGTTTTCATGTGTAGCTATGAGCCGGAGAAACAAGTTACCAGGCTTCATCTGAACTTCTATGTTTTAAGAAGCACTTGAAATCTCTTCATCTTTGAAATTCTGTCAAATTAATAATGGCTTTCATAGGCTCTGGCAAGTAAGGAAAGATTAACTTGTTTTTTATTCTGTTTAGAATGAGAGATCTTCACCTCTGATGATCAATTTTGAAACCTTGTCCTGTAACAATTGCTCCTAAATAGTCCCCAAGGCTGATGGTTACTTGATTATGTCAATCTCTTTTGTAAGTTGCTTTGGATAAAAGTGTCTGCTAAGTGAATAAATATAGTTGTTTTAAGAATGCAGAGAAAAACCCATGAAATGTGTGCAGTGTCATCGATATGAATGACACCTATGTTTACTCTTACGTGATAAACCTAACAATTAAATTAGCTATTTAATTAACTGGTATGTATGAATTATTAATTTAAACACATCTGTGCAGCATCTCACAAAAAATACTACATGGAACAGTCGATCAAGCAAATGAGAATGGCTCATGACCTAATTAGGTTGGTGTAGTCAACTCATTATGGAATTTAAGCAGTGAAACATTACGTCTTTGTTCCTGTTTTGCTTTCCTTTGGTAAGGACGTTGAACATGCCGCTTACAACATAAATGATAAATTAGTTTCTTGAGTGATAAATATATATTTAGATTTCTTATTATGTCAGAATGACTATAACAAACTGATTTTATTTCAAGAGTTTTGAAAGTGCCAATAAGACCAAGAAATTGAACAGCAGCCTATATGGTACCTTTTTTATGCTGAAAAAAATACTTCACCCAAAAATCAAACTAATTATATAAATATATTTTTCCAACTACCTGCTGGGACAAATTACTACACAGGAGTAATAAATCACCTGCAGAAGAATGCTTTGTTCTTATAACAATGAAGCAGGTATTTATAGAACCAAATTCACTTTGCCATGAGACAGAGATACAGTATGTAGAGTTAAAAACTAAAGGAACAAACAAACAACACATGGAAAATAAAGATGGATAAGTGAGGCTGGTTGTAACACCTTCAAATGCAGGTCATGGCCTCCTTTTTGCAGTGTAATTAAGACTGAAACGGGTCTGACTAATGAAAGAGGAGGGTTGCAAGATCCTCAGGAGCAGGTACACTCGCAGGTCACAAAGATAAATGTTCTGCAGCCTCCTTTGTCCATTTGTTCTGTACTTACACATCTAGGATCATTACTCAGTGACAGACTTGTGACAGAAATTGCAGAGAGTGCCCCGGAGACCAGGAGGCCTGGACAAAACACGACAATGAAATGGAGACTAAATGACAAAGAAAGTTTGCCCTTAAGCAAAAGCATATATATTTTTTGGTTTAAAAGTTCATAAAAATGCGCAGAACTGCATTTGAAATACAACATTTTCAAGTCCCATTTCCAGAAAATATTGAGAGATAATAAAAGTATGTGTAGAACATTACAAATGAAAAAACACACACTGGAGAGAAACAGCATGCAAAATGGTGATGAATTTACTTTACTGAAACAGAGCTAAAAGCTGGTCACCGTAAATAAACTCCACAGCATCCACCCTCCTTTTCTAGATGCATCTGTCTTGCTGTCCATCTGTCATTGCTATAATTAACACAATGATGTTTCAGCATGGTAACATGACCTTTCTTGGCAACATCGATAAAAATTAACTTTAAGGAAGCTTAAACCTGCCAAAAAATGAATCAACAGAGTACAGTTTGTCAACTGTTGCACAACCGTGGGATGTATTTTTGATTTCCAATTGTTTTCAGCAATTACTAGATGGAAAGAAATGGTTACTTTGTCTCTGCTAGGCTAAAGAGCTGAAGACATTAACTTCAAGTACCAAATTCAGGTCTGTGCCCTTCAAAATTTTGCATCACAAGATGCAAATCACTAATAGGGAGACTTGGCTAGTGAACTAGATTTATGTAAAGGTTAACCTGCAGTTCACTTTTATCCAAATTACAAATCATTTTATCCACGGACTTTAAAGTATGATATGTAATTCCTCCATTCCATAAAAAAATAGAAAAATAATAAGTTTTATAAAAAGATGCAGTTCAAGCCGTGCATTTGGAACATGCTTGAAATCTGTCCATTTTCTGACCTACTTATGAAACTCAAGCTAGAAGATATCTTGATAGTCACAAGTGCTGTAAAGGAAGGAGCCCTAAAGGGAGTGTCTGTCTGTAACAGGACAAAATCTATGATAGCATTCTTTAGACTACAACAGGAAATCCAAACATATACAAGGACAGCATATAAACTTTATACAGTAGGCCCCTGTGCATTTAATGAATTTAACACGTGTTCAGAAACAGCTTGACTCCTCGTAATCTGATTATACCTGCTAACTTAGCTTTGTTTTGTTGAGCGGGTTCATTTTTCCTCTTTTACAGATTGATACCTTGGCCATTCAACAATTGATTTAAAAGATTTCAAGTCTTTCATCTTGTACATTGAAGTTACTAGTGTGCATCTGTTCAAGCTCGTAGAAAGTTCCAGCATCTTAGGGAATGCATCCAGTAGCTTCGCTTACTGTCTCTTACAGTATGAGAGTTGAAGAACTGCTGTGCAAAAGAGTCAGTCATGGCATGAAGCAGAGAGACTTCTGATTGCAGACCACACCGGCATGTCACTTTCACACACAGAGTCAATACAGAGTTACGCTAACATGCATGTCTCTAGACCGCAGGTAGAAACCCAACTGGAGAAAAACATATGCAGGCAAAAAGAGAAAATGCTAATTCCATACAGGCAGAGGCTAAGCTGGAATTTGAAACAAAGGACTCTGAGCCATCATGCTGTCACAGGTGAGGTGAAAACTTGTCCCATGCTTAAAAATAAAATAAGGTATCAACAAATAAAACAATGAAATTTGAATTTTGCTTTTTTTTTAATTTGTTGAGCATGGGATGACTTTTTTCTTGTAATGTCTTGCTGTTACAACCATAATCTAAATCAGTTTTACCTATAATTTGACATTGCCTATATACATACAGAAAAAATGAATTGAAATAATTAAAATGATTTATGGCATATTATCCATCCATCCATCCATCCATTCTTCTATCATCAAGTCTTCTTTATCCAGTTCAGGGTCACAGGCACTTGAAGCCCAGATGCAAAATATGTGTGACTAAATTTTAAAAAATGTTCATAATTGCCTGAGTGGAGTGCGTGTTAATTAAAAATGTTATTATTATTATTTTTTTTTTCTTTGCAATGGTAAAATGATCATTGTGTTTGCACATGCCAAAGACTGACAAAGTTCAAGCCTTACACATATTTACCGGTGCTATTGAGAATGCAGTGTGGTCCCGCAGTGACTACACTGTAGTAGGGGACTGTATTTGAATTATTTTGGCTAGTACAGACATTAGCAGCCTTTTTGTCTCCTATAAGTACTGCTATTAGATGGATACAATTGATCTGAGTGGTGCTTTATGAAGTGACAAGGTGGGACATTAAGGCATTTATAATGATTGGAACATTTTGTCATCATCTCCCCTTACTTACCTTTGTGGTTATTCTTGCGAGGTACTTTTAGTAACCAATTGTCTAAAAAAGGAATAAAAACCATCCCCTTGTTCATATCTGTGCACATGGCTTTTGAAGAAGTTGATGGAGATTTGTAAGCCATATAAGGGCGATTATATACACTTACAGACCCTGCTGAGGTTCAAACTGAGAATCAGAATGGGGAAGAAAGTTGATTTAAGTCACTTTGAACATGGCATGGTTGTTAGTGCCAGATGGGCAGGTCTGCTTATCTACTGGGATTTTCACCAGTATCTTTTCACCTGCTTCTGTAACTGATATCATGATAAGGGCCTGAGAATACATTGATAATAAACCTTTACCAGTCACCACCATTAATCACTGCATCCACAGATACAACTTAGGTAGGAAGCAGAAGCCATACACAAATACGTTTCAGAAGTGCCACTGATTTTTCTGGGCTTGGTTTCATCTGAATTGGAAAGTAGCACAGCAGAATCATATTCTGTGGTCTGACAAGTCAACATTTCAAATAGGTTTTGAGAAAAAAAGCTGTCATACTTTTCGGGCAAAAGAGGTAAAAGACCACCCAAACTGTTGTCAGGTCCAAAAGTCAGCATCTCTCATGGTACAGGTGTGGGTCAGCTCCCATGGCACAAGTAACTTGCATTTCTGTGAGGGCACCATTAATGCAGAAAGACAAGTACATATTTTGGAGCTGCCATTTAGATGCCATCTTTTCCTGGGACCTCCCTGCATTTTCTAGCAGGACAGCACTAAGCCACATTCTGCCCAGATTATAAGTGCATGCCTGCGTAAACAGAGAGTAAGACTACTAGACTGGCCTGCCTGCATTCTTAACATGTCTCAGACTGAGAATATGTGGCCCATTATAAAGCACAAAATTGTACAATGGCCACATACAATTGCACTGCTGAAGATCTGCATGATGGAACATTGGGGGAAAGTTGCTAAACTTAAACCAACTTGTGCCTTCAGTGCCCAAGTGCTATTAAAATAAAAAACAAATATTAAACAGTGGTAAACACTCGACTATCCTAATTGTTTTGGAGCATGTTGCAGTCATCATATATGAGTGCATATTTCCAAAAAAGAAAAGGAAAAAAAAAACACAATTTAAATTCAAAAGGTAAAACAGGGTAAAAAGAATTTACAGACCACTCCTTTTTGTACTATTCCAACATTTTTGGAACTGGGTTGTATATACAGTATGTAAACTTTTTTATTTCAAATAAATATATTACTTGGCATGAATGCAATTCTATATTAATGAATTGTTTTTATATTTTCATTATTCACTCCTACTGTATGTAATGTTGTGATGGTCTCATGTATTGTATATTGTGCTGTGAGGTGTATTTAGTTTGTATGTATATATTTATGGATTTAACATCAAGAGAATTTCACAGCAACTAAGGAGCCAGGTAATAAAGTTTAAGTTCAAATTCCAATTTATCTTCTGCACTTTGCATTTTAAAGGGGGTTATGGAAAATCATGTCAATGGAGAGGTTTTTACTAATTATTGGTTTATAAAATTTTACACTTTCTGGTGGAAGGCTAACAACTTCAGAGAACTTTTTTTGACCTTGGTTTGGAATGATACAGGCATTGTTTACAAGTAGTGGACAAGACTATAGAGGAAAAGTGGTAGGAAGCTAGGAAGGACAGGGATGAAGTCTTGACATCTGTTGGGTGCAATGCCGATGACACACGAGTATGAACCACAAAGGCTGTCTTCTGATATAATACATGAAAGAGGCCTAAAATGTTCTTCAAAGTTGCCTTATTCTAGAATTTGGAAAGAAATGGACATACTGTAGATCCATTTTAGATAACCTCCCATCTTTCCACTTTGCAAATATCATTTTCCACTATAGTGCTATGAGGAGAAATGTGATACAAGCCCATCACTTTGCCCACTTATACGTGGCCAATTTAGAGTAACCAAATAAACTAATCCCATCAAATTGTGAACAGAGAATTCACATAGGGGAAGATACAATAAACTTCAGCTTGTCAATGACCAGGCTGAGAATTCTCTAGAGCACCAAAAACACAGCACTAAACAATTCAACAGCTACAATAGCAACTTAATAATCAATGCTGAGGTTCAAGATATATAGAAATTGTTTGATTTTCAAATTCACATTCTACTTTAAAGATAAGGTAATTCCCAAGAGTGGCAAGGACATAAAAAAGTTTTTTCCTTAGATTCATAATCAAAGTAATTCTGATTATGTATGCAACAAGTGGCACTATGCATTCTCTGGAATAATGAGAAAATGGACAAGACAATAATCACACTGAACCCTGTTAATGCAAACTCTATTTCAATTCTCAGACCAGATCAAGTCCACTGGCTTCTTCCCCCAAAAAAGTATTCCCAAAACACATACATCTAAAGCATCTGTTGCACTTGATGTTCCCCTGGCCCCTGCTGCTGAACCTGAAATTACAACAGTTCCTAATTGACCCTCTTGTGCCTCCAGAAAAAAAGAGCTAGCCCATAGTCTCTAATTGACCCTCTTGGTACCTTTGTGGAACAATGAATGAACCCTCAGTAAATAATAGAGGCTGATGATTAATAGCCAGGGGTTAAGCCAGATCACTAGCAGACCGAGTTATGCTCTTATTTTCATCAGAAGCTTTGATTCTGAGAAAATTTAAAATCAGGACTTTCGAAGCAGCAGCTAGAAACCTGCCGACTGCAGGAATCAAATGAGAAGAATAACCTCACGTTTGCTTGTTCTACCATTCTTTGGAACAAACAATGTTGTATTAATCAATATTAATATCTAAAAGAGTAAAAGACTGAACAAATTAGTGAAAATATTGACTGCAATATTTATTTTCAATTTTCAACATGAGAGCTCGGAATGTTTTTACAAATATCATATTCCAGGTATGTCACAGTCTTTGATAACATGTTTAATTCATGAAACAATATACAGCATAATCCATTGAATTCAAATCAAATATAACAGGTATAACACCAAAACCTTGAGATTCAATTTGAATCTCCTTCTTGTATTTTAGCAAGAGTTTATTTCCTATACAGATAAATACTGTAGAAAAGAATTGCTGTAAGGTGCCTGTTAATGTGTATTTCAGATATTCCACCATTAATAACAGACTCCTAATTGCTTCTAGTGCAGTATTTCAAATAAGAAATACTGAAATATTGCAAGCTTTCGTGGCGACAATAAATAAAGAGCTGAAGGGCAAGAATGGCTTTTCCTTCCATTTTATTTACTTTTTAATGTTTAGAGTTGCATTTTATGGCACTTAAGCAATATCATCTTAGCATTACAATATAAATTATACTTGTACTGCAACTGCTGGAAAATAATCTGTCACCTTATTATGAAATAATGCAATTCCTGGGAAAATTTGTTAAGATAGTCAAATCAAATGGTACAGCATATTCAGTAGGAGATACTGTTTCACACTATGAATGGTATAAGATGGGATTATTACATTTTAACCTATTATTTAAATAAAGGAAACAAACAAATGTGTTTTACGTAAATGTTAAAGCAAGTGAAGGTGCTCAGCTGCACGTTGGAAAAACACTGCATGTTAAGCTCAATATTTTTTTTTAAATTACACATTTTAAGACTACTTCAAATCAATAAAATGGACTAGCACTTAAATAAACAGAAGTCACCCCCAGTGCTCTCAATGACATACCCAAAGACTAATAAATTGTACAAACAACATTTGTTTGAGACAATTCACTACTTTCCTACAGAATATCATTTTGCACATTTCTGCATTCATAATTGGGCAAAGCATACAGGTTACTGCCGCTGCTGCTTGCCATTTATGCATTTGGATAAAAAAATAAATGAATCAATCATTAAAACAAGCGAATTACTACAGAAAGCAGACATTTGCAATTACCAACCCAGTCCTAAAGATGTATATATTAAATATATATACACACTGTATGTTTGTGTGTATATATATATATATATATATATATATATATATATATAAAACATACAGTGGGATGCAAAAGTTTGGGCAACCTTGTTAATAGTCATTATTTTCCTGTATAAATCGTTAATTGTTGTTACGATAAAAAATGTCAGTTAAATATATCATATAGAAGACACACACAGTGATATTTGAGAAGTGAAATGAAGTTTATTGGATTTACAGAAAGTGTGCAATAATTGTTCAAACAAAATCAGGCAGGTGCATAAATTTGGGCACCGTTGTCATTTTACTGATTCCAAAACTTTTAGAACTAATTATTGGAACTCAAATTGGCTTGGTAAGCCCAGTGACCCCTGACATACATACACAGGTGAATCCTATAATGAGAAAGAGTATTTAAGAGGGTCAATTGTAAGTTTCCCTCCTCCTTTAAGTTTCTCTGAAGAGTAGCAACATGGGGTCACAAAACAACTCTCAAATGACCTGAAGACAAGGATTGTTCACCATCATGGTTTAGGGGAAGGATACAGAAAGCTGTCCCAGAGATTTATGCTGTCTGTTTCCAAAGTTAGGAACATATTGAGGAAATGGAAGACCACAGGCTCAGTTCAAGTTAAGGCTCGAAGTGGCAGACCAAGAAAGATTTCTGATAGACAGAAGCGATGAATGGTGAGAACAGTCAGAGTCAACCCACAGACCAGCACCAAAGACCTACATCATCATCTTGCAGCAGATGGAGTCACTGTGCATCGTTCAACCATTCAGCGCACTTTACACAAGGAGATGCTGTATGCGAGAGTGATGCAGAGGAAGCCTTTTCTCCGCCCACAGCACAAACAGAGCCGATTGAGGTCTGCTCAAGCACATTTGGACAAGCCAGCTTCATTTTGGAATAAGGTGCTGTGGACTGATGAAACTAAAATTGAGTTATTTGGGCATAACAAGGGCGTTATGCATGTAGGAAAAGAACACAGCATTCCAAGAAAAACACCTGCTACCTACAGTAAAATATGGTGGTGGTTCCATCATGCTGTGGGGCTGTGTGGCCAGTGCAGGGACTGGGAATCTTGTCAAAGTTGAGGGATGCATGGATTCCACTCAGTATCAGCAGATTCTGGAGACCAATGTCCAGGAATCAGTGACAAAGCTGAAGCTGCGCCGGGGCTGGATCTTTCAACAAGACAACGACCCGAAACACTGCTCAAAATCCACTAAGGCATTCATGCAGAGGAACAAGTACAACGTTCTGGAATGGCCATCTCAGTCCCCATGACCTGAATATAATTGAAAATCTGTGGTGTGAGTTAAAGAGAGCTGTCCATGCTCGGAAGCCATCAAACCTGAATGAACTAGAGATGTTTTGTAAAGAGGAATGGTCCAAAATACCTTCAACCACAATCCAGACTCTCACTGGAACCTACAGGAGGCGTTTAGAGGCTGTAATTTCTGCAAAAGGCGGATCTACTAAATATTGATTTCATTTCTTTTTCGTGGTGCCCAAATTTATGCACCTGCCTGATTTTGTTTGAACAATTATTGCACACTTTCTGTAAATCCAATAAACTTCATTTCACTTCTCAAATATCACTGTGTGTGTCTCCTATATGATATATTTAACTGGCATTTTTTTATCGTAACAACCAACAATTTATACAGGAAAATAATGACTATTAACAAGGTTGCCCAAACTTTTGCATCCCACTTTATATATACACACTGTATGTTTGTGTGTATATATATATATATATATATATATATATATATATATATATATATATATATATATAAAATATATATACACATATACACATATAAACACACACACACACACATACATACTGAAATAGATTCCCAGGGATATGTCCCTGCCGGGATGCTGGAAGAAGCAGGGGACCGAAAATGGGACAATATTTTCCCTGGAGCGCAGGTTGGCAGCCTTCCTGGAATGCATGGGGGTCACGGAGCTATGAAGCTCAACCCTCTGCAAAGACAGAGTTACCGCCTGGGGGCGCCCGGACATGGTTGGTACCTTGGATGGCAGCACTTCCTCCACACCCGGAAGTGACGTTAGACGGAGCACCTGGAGCCTATCCGGGTTGTTATAAAAGGGCCTGCCTCCCTCAAGAAGCTGAGCTGGAGGGGAGAGGAGGTCATTGTGTAGAGAAGAGAAAGAGAAAGGACTGAGACTGTTGGCATTGTGCTGCTGTGTATTAATAAAAGTGTGCATTTTGGACTTTCTGGTGTCTGTCTGTCTGTGTCAGGGGGCATGCTTTTCACAATACACATATATATACACACACACATTTTGATATTTTGACCACCCAATGCCTCAAACCCCAGACACAAATACAACGACACAAGTTCTGCTTTGAATAAAAGGTTTACTAAATACCGTACCAATATTGTTGCACAAAAGCAGCAAACATTTCTTCCTTCTCTATATCTCTCTTCCCCCATGCAACCCGGTCCTGGGCCATCTTTTCGATCTCTGTCACAGTCATTCTCTCGTTGCAGATAGAATTGGAGATGTACTGGGCATATGTGAGCGCGGGCCTTCCACGTCTGGCCTTGCCTAGTTGTACTGGCGGGACGTACAATGCGTATTTCCTGATTAGTTCATCTGGTGGACGACGAAGCATGTGGCCCACCCATGTCAGTTGACGCTGTAGGACTGTAGTTGATAGTGGTTGTTGTTCGACACGGGCGTAGATTTCCAAGACAGGTATGTAATCGTTTCGCTTGATGTTGAGGATTACTCGATAGCAGTTGATTGCAAAACTATCGAGAGTGTTTTTGAGCTGGTTTGTTATGATCCAAGTTTCACTGCCGTATAGGAGTATGTTTAGACAGGAGGCTTTAAACAGGTGCACTTTGAGGCGTATGGAGATGTTGTTGGCTTGCCCAGATGCTTTTTAATTTCAAAAAGGCGCCCCATGCTTGTCCTTTACGTATCTTGATGTCATTCGATGTAGTGGCTACCATCGAACAGAGATATTTGAAATCACTCACTATTTCGATGTACTCGTTATTAAGAACAAGTGGAAGTTGAGGGCCGAAATCAGCATTTACTATCATCTGTTTGGTCTTCTCAGCATTGATTTTGAAGCCAACTACTTGCCCTTCATTGCTGGCGCGTTCAAGTTGTTGTTGGGCTTTTCCGCGACTGCCTTCAAGTAGTCCGATGTCATCGGCAAAATCCAAATCGTTGATTTTCTGTTCGGGGTGCCTCGAACTTAGGTGAGGATGAGTACCAAAACCATAGTCTCCTACTGACTTACGCATGACGAAATCGATGACAATAATGAAAATGAAAGGGGCCAAAACGTCGCCTTGGAGTACACCAGTTCTAGTATTAAACTCACTTGAGAGGTGATTGTCTACAAGCACTTTGCTGGTTGAATTGACATAGAGAGTTTGAATTGCATTGACTACTTTCTCTGGGATGCCGTAGTGACAAAGAATTGCAAATATAAATGTTCGTCTAACCGAATCAAAAGCTTTTCTAAAGTCGACGAAAGTCGCAAAGAGTGGAAGATTCTTGCTAGCTGCACCTTCGAATAGGCGGCGGAGGATGTGCATTTGTTGAGTGCAACTGCGCGCTTGGCGAAAACCATGTTGATTAGAACATATTAGAGTGTCGACTACAGACTGAATTCGATTGAGTAGCATAATGTTGTACACTTTGGCTGCGATTGACATTGATATGCCTCGTTAGTTTGTCATAAGTTGTAGGTTGCCTTTTTTAGGTATAGGAACTATGATGTTAGTAGTCCATTGCTTCGGTGCTGTGCTGTTTTAATAAACATATCGGCAAATCATGAGTAGCTTTGTACGAATGAAATCGCCACCTTCTTTAAGAACTTCAGGTGAAAACGCATAGTCAATACCAGGGGATTTGTGCTCCTTCAGTTGCTCCAACAGCAGCATCAAATTCAGCCCGCGAAAAGTTGTTGGTCTCGATCGGGAGGTCCCTGGCGGCTGGACTTGGGAGTGTGTCGGTGGCTGAGGAGAGCTTTCCATTTAGAAGATTCTCGAAGTATTTGGTCCATTCTTCGAGTAGTTCACCTTGACAGCTAGACATTGATCCATTTAGATTTTTGACAATTGCGTGCTTTTTTTCTCCTTTGCCACTAAGTTCGTTTACAATCTCCCAGGTTCTCCGGAGCTTGTTTGTTTTTGCAGCGAGTTCGAGTTCTTCAAGTTGTTTATTTAGGTGGGCAGCTGAGTCTGACTGATACGAATCTGAGACTTTATCGGCTAACTCCCTCCACTGCTTTCAAGTAGCACTAGATCTATTTTGGTTGAACTTCTTCTTGGCCTTATTATTACCTTAACATTATATTAGCCTTTAAAAAATACTGTGCACAAGACAATACTAACCCTATAAACCTTTACATTCTATTTGACTTGTTAGTCAATCTAACTAAAATTCAATCAACTAACCTCAAGCTAACCATGCATTTTGTGAATCCACTCATTTTGGTTTAAAGTTGCAATTTAAGATTGCAGAGGGAAAGAGCAAGGAAACATCAATACTCATGCTGATGAAAAATGACAATATCATAAAATAAAAAAAATAAAATAAAATAAAATGAAATGGCAGGTAGTGGATTTTGTTTTTACTCCCCTCTTGTTCCTGTCATGTTCTTGAACAGTTCAAAAGCATACTCTCAATTTGGATGTCATTGAAAACTGACATCTATGAACTAGCATGCTATTAGTGTTGGGCTTCTGTGTTACATCCACTGCTGCCAGGCAAATATTTAGCTTCTTACATACTGTTGATGTGACTAAGTGGTTAAAACACGATGTTTGGATAAATACTACAAAACTAATAATTATAATGGAGAGGCACTCTCTTTGGGTCATCCACTTTAGTTTAGGTAAGTCTAGGTTAGAGCTGGGTGCTTGTTGGCCCTTATTACATTCTCAGCTCTCATTTTGTGCTTCCTTATGCAGCCCACCATGGGTGTCATACCCTCTTTTTCCTTTTAGGAAAGAGGCATCTCCAGCTTCTTAATTTTATTCAACTCTTTCTTATTTTTTAAACACAGGGCTCGGTATTTCATTTTGAAGGTGAAGAATTGTATTTATGTCTGTATTTTAAATTGTGCTTGTCTATTATTTTACAACCTTTCCTTAGTGTGCTTTTTTTAAATTAAATTCAATCACAAAAAACAACCTAAAGAGAGGCCTGTAAATGTTTTGCAGTTGAATTAGAATTTACTATGGTCCTCTGCTTGGCATCTGATAGGCTTACCATACGTAATGCCTAACTGGGATTGACCCCGCGTGTTTAGGTCGGCTTCTCCTAGGACTGTAGTTTTCTCTCACAGAACTGGTAGACTGCACTGTAAAATCAGCTCTGATTCAAGTCATGCAAGTTACTTGTGTTAAGTGTGCCCTGCAGAGGACTGGCATCTTGTCAAGAACTGCTTTCTGCTTTGCCCATACCGCTGCTGGGATAAGTTCCAGCTTTGGCTCCCTGCAGCCCTAAACAGCAAAACAACTGAAAGGATTTTCTTAGCTCTTGATTAGATTCCTTTAAGCATTTATTCATAAGGTGCTGTGAATATAAAAATAATTATATAAAAAGGGTTAAAATACAGTTATGACAGCAAAAGCAGTTCAGCTTTAGTGCATAATTAAGAACAAGATAAATTAAGGAAACTGCTTTTACTACCCAAAAATACAGCATAAATGAGAGGATTATAGAAATTCACATATACTTAACTGTTCTATTCAATTTGTAGAGTCCTATAAAATAAATTCTTCCAGTATACACTGAACAAACATAGATTTGCAATCTCTAAACTAAAGCGTCATTAAGCTAATAATACAGTGGGTGGGTAACTGTGAGCCAGTTTAACCTTTTCAATAATGACAATTACTAGTATCATCCTGTTTAATGGCATTTAATTGTAATTGATTTTTAGAAAGTAAGGACAGGCTGACATAATTCTAATTAATGTTCACAGTCCAGGACCCAAGTGAAGCATTATAAAATATGCCCCATAAAAACACAGTTCTACACACACGGCTTATCTGGAGATTGCAGATGGGAACTGTTAACAGACAAAGGCCGATGAGAGGCAGGGCCATGGTCCAGCGTGCTGTCAGAGTCCTCCACTGGCAGAAAGTGATATAACATTGGCAGATGCTCTCTGTGTCATTTTACATGCTGTTTTTATTCACAATATTAGAAGAAAGCATTTAAGGAGATGTTTGCTGTTTATAGAATTTGTAATCTATTTTACAAACAAAAGAAAACAAAAATAAAAGAGTGTGGTTGCAATTGCTACTTGATGCCTAGAAATTGTATAGTGCACATGCAGAGTATAAAAATTGAGGAGCTTTCAGGGCAGGGTTTACAAGAATGGGTTCCTTTACTATTTCCATCCTACAGTTTACTGCGCCAGATGCACAGCACACTACAATCCTCCTGCTCTGGATATCAGACGGCTGCACTGACAAATGGGCTTCCTGACATTTCTCTAATGTGGTGAGGCCCAATCCTCGGCCAATCACAGCCCTTACTTTGATGACTTTCTTCAGGATTCCCTCTGCCTTCAGGCACTCCTAGGACAACCATCTGCATCATCTAATAGTTGTTTTGTAAATTACACATTTTAAAAATGTTGTTCAAATTTTATTTTTCACCTAGCACTTGTACTGCTAAAAACAAAACGTGTGAATCATTGGGACCCAGGCTGACTATTTACAATTATACTGAAGTGTAAATAAATAATTACCCCTTAAAATTGCAGCAGTTTGTATACATAATGTGTCACAAGTATATACCGGCAACATCAGTCTTGCACAGAAGGTATTCATTTTTCATCCAAAATAGAAAAGCATGGAAAACTGATTAATTACACTCCCACTCTCCCATTCCTAAGTAAATCTATTACAGACAATGCAGAATTCTAAAAAAAAACAACAACCAAAACACCCTAATTATTAAAGTCTATAGAACAGCAAAATATGAACCGGAAAGCAGTGACAATCACACCCAAATTAATAGATCATTATGGTGCTCTGTAAATTTTAAATAATACTTAATTCTGTTTACACGCATATAAAAAAAGCCCTGGTGTATATATGGTACATACTAACTTATTTTATTTAACAAGACTGATACAGTAAGTCTTGATATCAGTTGCTTCAGGTAGCAAAGTGCTCTGTAAAAACAAATGTAGGTCTGCAGGTCACTGACTTTCTGGCAGTCACACTCAACACACATCCACACTCTCGTCCGGCCAATTTAGAGTGACAGTTAAGCTAATGTGCTCGTCTTTCAGATGGTGGAAGGAAAGCCCATGAATACAAGAGAGTAAGGTGCATGTGGTCTACAGACACTGGAGTGGTGAGCCACCAGTGCTAAACACTGTGCCTCATAATATATATGACTTTCCAAGACTGTAAGCATTTCAGAAATATGACTAATGAACAGAAAACATGGGCAAATATTAATGTCACAAATATAATAACAGTCAAATAGTAGTGTAGGAACCAGTCTCATGATATTAAGACACAAACTCCATGACACCAGGATGCAGCAGTTCGGAAAGTACTGCACTGATTAACTGGAATGGAAGCTGACATCAAAACGCACACCTCGCCAAACTGAAATATGTATTCCAGTTGCTTTCTTACTTTTTCCTACAGTATCAAAAGCTTATCATTTACCCAGACTTCACTAGCTTTCTTTATGTCTTTACTCCTTGATCTGTTAAAACGTTAACAGCATTGTCCCTAAGCCAGGAGTATGAATAAAAAGGACATGTCCATGTCTCTGTTCTTCTTTGAAACTGAATGTGCTTTTGTGGAATTTTTTTATTATCATTTTTAAAACAGAGTTCAGTTGCAGGTTTATCTGGATTTGTTACATTTGGTAAATTATAACCAATTTATACCCTGTTTAAGTGGTGAGTTAGGAGATAGTTCCTACGGTGTCATTTTTTTATTGAGCCATCTGCCACTATAACAAGGTGCAATCCTGAAGCTGCCAAGAGATGCTCAACACTGGAGAACAACTACTGCATTGTTTACCATTTATTCTATACATATCTGAAGATAGTTAACTTATAAAGCATTACATATTACCACTTAAAAGAGGCTTAAGAAAATAACTAAACATTAATGCATTTCGCAAAAAATGTTTAATTGTACTTGATGACTAATAGGCTATATTAATTTTACTTCAGTAAATTCTACATTCAATTCCTATTATTATTATTGGGAACACTTTAGTTTAAGCAATGCAAAAATGTATCTATTATTTATTTACCGTTACGTAACAAGACCTCAGCAAAGGTTTATTTTGCTTTTCATAACACTTATAAAACATCAATAGATAGGTTATTCATCTCTCTGCGGCTTGGCATATTAAAATGATGGTAAAATTACTTGGTAATATGAGGGATTCAGAGGTCTTTTGTTAGTAGGTCACAGTGCAAAGATGAATAAACACTTTACAGATGCTTTGTAAGTGTTAAGACCACCCAGAGAAGTGAACGTTAAGGTCCACTTACACAGTAGTAAATGAGTAATACTGAATTTTTGCAGTACCTAAACTAAAGTGTCACTTTATTATTTATTGCATGTTATATGGAGCGTAGCAGAGTGGCACAAAGTATTGCAATGCTGTCCCACACTTCCAGGAGACTGGATTTGAATCCTGTCCCAGTCACCATCTGTGTGCAGTTTTATTTCCCCAGAGCCTTCAGGATTTCATCTATAGTTGCAAGAAAAAAATCTGTGAACCTTTAGGAATTCCCTAGATTTCTGTATTCATTTCTCATAACTATCAGTTCATTTAAATCACATTAATATGAAAACACAGTCTGCATGAACTAATAACACTCAAGCAATTGGACGTCTTCCTGTAAATATTGAATAAATAACTTCAAAATTCACAATCCAAGCTGAGAAAAGTAGGGAAGCCTCTAGGGCAAGGATTTCTCCAAAAGCCAACTGGAGTCATTTGATTCAATCAATGAGATGAGATTGGATGGATGGGTTGGAGGTTTGTTGTCCTATAAAATGGTACAAATGTTTGCTTACTGACAGAATCTGGTATTCTCAAGCAGAGTCTGCTCATGTGAACTATTAAAAATCAGAGAGCCACGGAAGAAGAACTATAGAGATGTTTAAAGCTGTAAGAGGTTAAATGCCTGGGTGTTCATCAGTCCACAGTAGAACAAATATCCTAGGAATGGAAGTCTTGCAGCTATAACAGCAAACTGGGCAAAAGCAAGGCACCAGCAGAAATCTCACCAACTTGTCAAAGACACATGTCCACTATAAGAACAGCTCTGAAGAAGAATGAAGATCATGGAAGGACATCACAGAAGATAGTATTGTTCTGCAAGAACAGAAACATTGTTGCACATCTCAATATCACATGGATGTTCCACAAATCTTCTGGAACAGTGTTGTGTGTTATGGAAGAGACAAAAGTTTAACTTTTTGACAGAAATGCTTAATGTTATGTATGGAAGGAAGTATAACAAAAACATCATCCCAATCCTGTAGCGTAGTGGAGGGAACATCACGAAGAAACTCACAGAAAGACATAATAATAGCATTAAACTTTGAGTAGTAAAGGTTCCCTATCCACACTTGTGATTTAAAATGGATATTTATAATTTCCTCATTCTTTTTCTTAATATAACTATCCAATCATCAATTTCTAAGCCCATTTATTCAATTTTTAATGTTAATATGTACCAGAGCCTATCCTGGTAGAAACCAGCACTAGAGTGGACAACACTCCATGCAATGCACACTGCCACACTCACTCACACTGGGCCTGGGTAGAGTCTTCACTTAACCTAAGCTGTGGGGGAACAAAATAATTAGACAAACAGTCCTCAGAGACTCATGGAGAAAAGGTAAACTCCATGAAAACTGTGAACAAGCTTACGCACCCATTCTTGTAGGGCTGTAATACAGTTCTGTTGTCCACTGCATCAATTCTATTTTTTTTTATTTCCTCAAAAAGATAAATATTTTGGGAAATTGGGAGCATAATCTGATTAGGTACACATTAATTTCAATATCAAGTATTCAATAGATATGAAAATTATTGGGATCCCTTGAACAAGATTTGGAGTGATATGCTTCTATGTCTGCATACAACACTGCACACACAATGGCTCAAAAATGAATCACTCAATCCAAGTGAAACTTGGCACAATTATTAGCATTGTAGAATGCTTAAAGTTTATTGATTGTGAGCAAAATCACTCCAGTAGATTTTGTTTGACAGTGATAACTACCTATAGCACAGTTATATACACTTACATTGTGTATGAATACAGTACTTCAGCATGTCTTGCTGATTATTAAAGACAGTGCAGACAACAGCCTTTTGTGAATTTAACTGTGGGGATTTATAATGTCTGCAGTGGGCTGGCGCCCTGCCTGGGGTTTGTTTCCTGCCTTGCGCCCTGTGTTGGCTGGGATTGGCTCCTGCAGACCCCCTTGACCCTGTAGTTAGGATATAGCAGGTTTCATAATGGATGGATGGATTTATAATGTAATGTCTACTGGCACTTTAGTGGCTCAAAAACAAAATGCCACCAAAAGCCATAAAAGGGCAAAACAGTAAATATAATTAACCTCAGACTTTGAGCCAAACACTTGCTTAAACATAAAGATTGAATTTCTAGACTAAAGGCTCCGTCATCTTGGAACTGTGTTTTAAAGAAAGAGTAAGAATGAAAAATAAATTAAAATCAGTACAAGAAGTGGGAACAAACTCTTTCACATGTGGCCTTCTAATGTATAGTTGCAGCCAGCATATCTGAAACTTGACGGAGATTTGATAGTTGAAAAAAATAATACTTTTCCATCTGTTTAATTTATAAACATTATAATGTATTACTGGGGCGTCTTGATGGCACTCTGCCTTATACCCTCTGATTCTAAGCCTGGCCAATGCTTGTAAGGAGTTTGAACATTCTCACCATGTCTGCATGGGTTCTTCTTTCATATACCAAGGACAATCAGCAGACATGTAAAAACCCGCAGTAAATTTTGTTTGACAAATGGGAAAAAGGATGACTCTAATCTGATGGGGAAATGGAGACCATAGGGCTGGCACCCCATCTAGGACTGCTTTCCTGACTTCCACCCACAGCTGCTGTAATAGGCATCAGATGTTTTAAATCCTGAAATAGATAAGCGGGCCATGAACTGGATAGACAGACATTATCTTAGCAGAACAGGGCAATGGTAATGCAATGTAGAGAATAAAAGATGAATCTTCTATTTTAAAAACGATTGGTCTTATATGTATACCAGCAACAATGTACTGCATGATAACGTGTAGTGAATAGTGAATATAGGAGCATTCCTATAGTTTTTATTCTCTTTTTCTGTTTAGCATTCGTTTTCTCAGAGGTTGATGATCTTGCTGCTTCCTAAGCAGCTCTTTTTTTCTCCACCCTAGTGGCCCGCTGCTTCTCTTCTTTCGTCTGCATCTTTTCGCGTTAAAACTGATTAAGTTAGTTTTTGTGTTGCAATGACTTAGTACGTTTTCTTTAATTTTTCACTTAAGCTGGCACTTAAGTCTTCAATCTGCCTCAAGAATGATAAGTGAAGGTGGTAGGGAATGAGAATGGCGCCCATACGCATGCGCCGCATGGCCGCCCTGCTGCATACTGCTGAGAGTTGATTCTACAATAAAATAAAATGAAATAAAAATCATCACCCTGAAAGTGGATAGTAGACGTCATGAAGTATACGTGTACCAAATTTCAAGTCAATAGGTGAAACAGGTTGCGAGCTACAGGTGATTTAAAATCCTGGACAGACAAAGCGAACAGCCACGGTAGCGTATTATATAAGAAGATTATTTAATATTAATTTCAAACAGACAAAATAACAGAAGAATAAAAATTGAAAGAAATGTATTTTGATTAGTTGCTTATTTCCTTGTGTAATAATTTATTACAATCATAAAGAATAAATGGAAACCAAAATGGCCAAACATGCTTGCTTTTACACACAATGTTTTCGGTTGTGCCTGTGATCATGACCTGCAGAATTGGAAAGAAATATCTAACACTGCTCTTCTGATGCCCCCTTTTTTGAGCAACAGTTGTTTTCATGGAACTCTGGGCAATCCTTGTTAAAAATAATTCTGAATTCTAGATGTCTAAGTTAAGTGACCTGCCTCTTTGTCATATATAGTGGTTGCACATACTGTATGGGTTACAACATAAATTCTTCTGCTTGCAATTCTGAGATCAGGAAAAGGAACACTGCTGAAAATAAATCATTCTTGGTAGAAAAGATCCCTTCTCAGTGAAATGCCCTAAGGTCTTGTGTGCAGGCTACAAATCCTCTGCATGGTCCTTCTAACAACTACTGCTTATAGTTATCAGTTTGGATTGAACCCGGGGAAGGGCTTCATTTTTCATGTACACTGTAATTTAGTAAGACTGCCTATTGATTGAGAGAGGCTTGTCTCCCAAACAATGCCACTTCAATCAACGTGCTTGGAGCGTGCCCAGATTCCTGCCAATAGCCTTGGTGACTGATTTAAGAGATGGATAAAAAGTAGATACGTCGAACGCCCGTCCTGTGATTAATGGAGCTACCCTAAACAGCACTGAACATGCATCATGATTTAACGAAAAGCCTTGATGAAGAGATTAGGAGGCAGAATAAAATGCATTACTATGACAAGAAAAAGAAAGGAGAAAAAATGAAGCAAAAAAGACATTTTTCCATCTGAAATATTTCAAGAACAAATCACTTGAGCAAATACAGAAACTATCAAATGTAGAAGTGGATTCAATCAGTCTGAATGTAATCTGGAATTTGTATTAAAATGAGTCACTTATTTAAGAAAACCCACAAAAGAGAATGCATGTAGTGCTCCCGGCAAAGCTATTAGCATGCAGATTTCTATTAAGTTGTCTGTACCACAGAGGTTAACCTGACCCTCTGTTCATATTAATAGAAACATCTTCCAAATTACTGGGGTATTTCATTGCAATGGCAGAAACATTTGAAATCGCTTTCTGCCTAACAGCATGCATTATTTGTATAAACATATCTTCTAAATTAATGCATTTAGAGCATTTTCTTCATGATCAATTTTTAAACGCTTCAGGATATGAAGCTGATGCACGCCTCTCTTTTATGGTAGACATATTTATTCGATACCAATTCAGTGATCCTTAACATTTCAACAAAAGACAATCACACTTACCTTAATCAAAATATAAAGATTGGATATGAAGATTACTTCTTACAGATACTTTATAATAAACTACTTAGTCTAAATATTTTATTGCATAGCTTGATTTGCAATGTTTTAGGCTGTAATTCAGTGTCCAAGAAGCAAGCTATATGCCAGTTTGTACAACAGTGCAATTATCAAAAGAAGTAAGCTCCTACTGGTCATTCAGATTTTAACACAGGTTCTGAGAATGAATAAGCCTAACATAAATATTGCTTCCTATTGTTCATATATTTTTTAACACCTTTAAAATAATTAATCGCAATACTGCAAACCAAGTAATTCAGGCAATGTACTAATTCATGTTTAAGGTAATACATTCTACATCTGTGACATTCATTCAAACAATATAAGAAATATCAGTTGTTAGCTCTTTCACAAGATATACCCATGTCACACTACTAGTTCAAGTAAATATGATTAACTGGTCAATCTTTTTTTACATGTTTAAATGATGTCAGTAAGTGATCTTCAATGGCCTAGGTGCAGTGACGTCACTAGGCAGGTGTGGACTACATCTGCTGATGCCATCAGAAGGGTGACACCCAAATGACTTCATAAAAAAAATGTGTGCAGTGTTTCAGGCTGATTTCTCAATGAAATGCATGAGTGTTCACGGGCTGAAATCACCCAGGGGGACATCCCCGCAACACTCAATGACACAATCGAGTGGTTCTGCACCATTAATAGTGGGAAATACAACAATCCATTAAATGTTTGGGTATCTGCGTGCTGCACTGTGTAAAGTATAACCAAGCTCTCTATTTATCAAGTCACCCTGGGGCCTGTGGGGTTCTTAATCTGCCCTTGGTTGCCACACTCAGTGACACAAACCCTAGTGATGCTACTGCCAAGGTGTTCAATTTTAAACTGGGACATGCAAAACAAGTTTTATTTAGGCTTGATTTCAGTGTTATTGTGGCTAGATGTACTGATCTACAGTACAGTAAACAGAAAAATTACAAGTTGTCTGTAGAATAGCAATTGCATTGTTCTCTGACTAAGGAAATAACCTGACAGAGAAGGAAATACAACTTCACAGGACCTGACCAAGTACTCCAAAATCAACAGCATATTGAGTCCAATGCAATTATTTCTTCCAGCTTAACATAATAATAATAATAAAAAAAAACAACTCAATAGTCCAAGAGGAATCATCTTTGCACAAATACCTTGTGGTATTTAAAAGCAAGCAGACAAAAGGGGGAAGGTGGGTTTCAGCTACTATACAACACCAGGACTCAAGGTAAACATTATCAGAATTTTAGATGTTGTCATATAGTTACATATTACCTACAGCTTTAAAATGCTTAAAGACCCACTTCTTACCGTGGCCCCTTCCAAAAGGTAAACAGGAAATGGTTATGCTATTTAAAATTGGGTTGCACTAACAATAATAATACAAATATTAATTCATCCATCTATTATCCAACCTGCTATATCCTAACTACAGGGTCACAGGGGTCTGCTGGAGCCAATCCCAGCCAACACAGGGCGCAAGGCAGGAACAAATCCCCGGGCAGGCCCACCACAGACAAATATTAATTAGTTATACTAATGTTGATTATCATGGAGCTGTGTTACATAATGATTGGACATGCAAGAAACAATTTTTCTAAATACATAGACAGTAGAGCTGTGGAGATGTGCAGCAAAAAATTAAGTAATTCATAGTTCAAGTGGCAATCTGACATAAGAGGTAACAAAAAGGACAGATAAAGTAAAGGTCCTGTTTGTGAAATTCTTTAACTATCTATCCATTTGTTAAACCTGATTTTGATGTACAAGGTCTTTGGAGCTACAGCCTGACCCGGCAACATCAGATCCTAGACAGAGATGAAAACTAAATGGAATGTCAAGCAATCAGCAGTAAAGAAGTAAAGTTTGTGTTGTTACTGTTAAATAGAAATGTATTGTAAAAACAAGTAGACACATCCAAGATGAAAACAAACAAGAACAGCGGTAGTGGGACCTGGATGTTTTACATTACTATTCTGGTTTAAAACAAATAGTGTAGATGGAAGCATACAATTTATTTCCAGCTCAAAATATTTTTTTCCAGGGAATGGAATTACCTGTTTTGTGTCCTGTAGCCTCAATGACCTAACTCATCATTCCTTTGTGAGTTCTATGTTTATTTATGTCACCACATAAACATTTATTCATAAAGTGACAAAGAACTAGATAGTGGGCTGAAAAGAAGTAACCTAGAGGAAAGAATGGAAGGAAAATAACTTCCAACACTTCAATACTGGACTTGTAATTTGTACTCTATGTTTAAAATGCACAAGTATTTCAAGTATGGTGTTTCTTTGCTTACCCGCTTAAATGTATTTATTACAATGACTTCTTGGTGTTTTGCACATAAACCTCTTGAACAGTATCATTATTTGCCATTTAATGTATCAGCATTACCCAATTCGGGGTCATAGTCAGTCAGAATTTATCCCTTCAAACTGAGGCACGAGACAGGAACCAATCAGCTCTCATACATGCAGCTATACTCCTTCACAGATACTGGAGCGATTTAGAGTTCCTAATTAACCTAACAGATGAGGCTTTGGGGTATCAGAGTTAAAGACTATGCAGACACAGGAAAAACATGAAAAAAATCTATACAGACAGAATCCAATCTTATGAGCTGCAAGGCTGCAGCACTATCCACTGAACCACTATGCCATCCACAATAGATACTGACAATATGCAATGAAAAGTGTCACCATCTTCATAAAGTATTGCCCTTCTAATGGGAGAACAGCAAAGTTTTGCATCGTGTAGCTTATCAAATAAATCACATGCTAGTAAGTGTACTGGAATTCCACCTGTTGGTAAGTCTTGCTGGAAGTAGCATACCTAAAATGGGAATATACTGTAACTATCAACAGAATTTTTATGAAATCCTTCAATATGTCATTGTCAGGACACTGGCAAAGTGTGGGCATTATACTGATTAAGCAGCCTAGATAATCAAATGTTACTATATGTGGAGTTTCATTACACCTGTAATGTATTGTAATTTCATCCATGATATATTCCTTCCTTATGCTTGTGACTACTAGGATTGCTTCTTTCTCCTTAATTGCCTGAAATATGGGAAGCAGGAAGAAAAGATGGAAGGAAGGATAAATGGACTGAGAAATTCACAGGACCTTTTAGTTTGGCGAGGGTCAGCTTGGAAATTGGGGGTTCTAACACAAATTTAAAGTCCACCAACTGGTTCACTTGCTCACAAACACTCCATACAACACTCTAATACTCTCATCACTTTAGCACAGAAACAAACTCCTTCCATACAACATGGCCTACTTGCATTGCCTCCTTCTGTCCTTCCTCCTAGTAGCTGAGCTTTTCCCAATAACACTAACCTCCTGTTGTGAAATGCATTGCTTTTTTCTAACTTAAGGTTTAACAATGTAAAGTAATCAGTTCCTGTTTGTTTTGTCAAAATAATTAATATTTATTAAGCACAGATATGTTACCATTTGGCTTCTTTAGTCACGTGACCACAGAGCTGGGGTCACGACATAAGTTGTTGTGAAGATATAAATGTGGTCGATAGCCATTATTTTTCATCCATCAGTGGATAAAACCACAAATTGTGATTCTTACTGTTAGTTAGTTGCTTTCAAGTAGATCTGAGTGGTAGAATTTCCTTTCTGGTTAGAACTTTTCTTCATCCCTGACTATGTCCTCATCTTGCCCTTTGATTCTGTTTGCCTGGTTTAGTTTGTCTTCTTAGATTTGTCCTTTGCTCTCTTCTGCTTATCATATCTCACAATTAATTCTCAGACATATTTGTTATGGTTAGGAGTTCCAAACATAGAAAAATGGGTGTGAGGCTTCTTAAATGGACCACAAAAGAAGGGCAACAGCCTGACCAAGGAGATGCACCATTAATACAGCTAGCCTCAAAACTACTAAACTCAATCTTTCAGCTTAGCAAACACCAACCATGGCAAGCAGTCAACAAAACAAGAATGCCCCAAAATATATCAAAAGCCGCACAAGTGGATGGATGACAGTAAAAAACCCTTGGGCTTGTGTGCAAAAGGGAAACCCAAAATCTTTATAAATAAAGGATTTACTTTTAACTTTACAAAAATACAAACAAAATGCTCAAAAGTGCAAACAGAAGCAAAAAGGTGTTGCCTATACGGTAATCCTTAGCAAACAAGTCCAAATCCACAATCTAGCAGATATATTCAGGGACAGAAGCAAAATATCCAACTGAAATATCAATACTCATAAAATTACTTAACTCCCACTCAGGAGGGCTCAGGTGATGTAAGTGAGTGCCGCAAAGCACAAGGAATATCAGGACATTTAAATGAACAGTATATAATTACAAACAACACAGAAAATACATAGAAATATGAAAAACTATAATAATAAACACACATTAATAAATAACATTAAAGTGTCTTTAACTCTTTCAGACTACAAGTTCCCTGGTACTATTGCCAGATGCAATTTTACTTACTGCTTCTAGGATTTACTTAGGAACTACATCTGGAGTCCTATATTCCATGAGGTTCGGAGGTTGTATACTCTTCTGCTAACGGCCCCAGGTGTTCCCACACCCTTCCAGTATCATTAAGTTGTACTCATGAGGGCTTGGTTGGCCGCCCTCCCAAGTGCATTTGAGGAGCTGTTACATTACACACCCGTGTTATGTAAGATCCTTTAACGGCTAGGTCAACACCACAAAAAAATAATTACAGTTACTATGCTTAAACTGGCATCCTTAATTCATTAATTACATATTAGTAGTGCTCTCATTGGTCATGTGTGTTACTACTTGTGTTTCCTTTACAACAGTGTTTCTTAAACTATGAGATGTCTATAACTGGGTCTCAATTGTGAAATACAATTGAAGTAAACGAGTAAGGACTGTAAATAGTTTGCAGAAACCTTTGCTATAGGTCACTGCTTGTATGGCTGAAACAAATCCCCTAAACGATGTTCAATGGCAGTTTGTCAAGGAAGAAAGGATGACATTCAGCAGTGATTCTTCCAGTAGTAGCAAACATTAAGTCAACTGCTAACCATCACCAGAACTGCGTATGAAAGATGGTACTAACAGATAAGGAACGTCACCATGTGTCACGTATTGTGACAGAAACAATTCCTACAGGTGTTCCGACTTTTATGATTACTTGCAAAATTTGTGACAGAAACAATTCCTACAGGTGTCCCGACTTTTATGATTACTTGCAAAATTTCCGCTTGTATAAAAGCAATGTTGGAACAAACCATGCTATCTTTTGTGCTTCATCTCCAAAATGAACACAGAATGGCTACCCCAGTAGGAACTGTGTGTGACTGGCACAATTAACATTCTAAAGCATTCTTGCATCTTGGAGCAACCAGCAGAGTTATCCAACCTATGTGGCTGAACTGCAGAATTTGGTGCTAGAAGAGTGAAAGAAAACAAAATTACCTGGTGGTGCACATGCCAGATTGAACTACAGCTGTTCTTTGGTCTCATGGAGGAATTACATGCTATTAGATAAAATTTAGCCAGGGGTGACTTACTTTTTGTCCAGTGAGCTTGAAGGTTTTAGGACCTTCACCATTTTTATTGGTATTGTTTTAGAAACATTGACTGAATATGACCCAATGATGTTTGGTGAGATGAATGGCCTTTTGCTGACTAAGATACTATGCTAACACACAAGTATATATACTAATGAATGGTACACATGGGCGAGCATCCCAGCCAGCATAGTACAAGATTCCTTTCCTGGATTGGAGGCCAGCCCATCAATGGAACAAGAAACAGGGTAAATATTGCACTGCCTTAGCCAGGAGATGGACAGAAGATGCAGTGCAACAGGGGGTACACTGGCATCCAGGCAGGGTTTGTCCCAGGAACAATACACAGCTGTGAGGCCAGTGTAGTGAAAGGGGCACTGTCACTAATATTCTCTTCTCCTTTTCTTCCTGCGACACCAAGAAACCACCCAGTCAGAGCACTTAGCCCCTCCTGTTTTTGTTGAAGCACTATAAGGAAGACCGGCTGCCCAGATGGAGAATTCATTCTCCACTTAGTATGAACCGCCGGACAGAACTCCAAGGCATGACCCTATTCTTGAAAGAGCTTAACCCTTTGTTGCTTTTGTGCCCAATTGGCCCTTTTACTTATCGCCTTGAGGTGTATTTTTGATTTGGACTGTACCATTAAATGGAACAATCCGGTTGGTGTCCCACCTTTTCACTGTTTACCGTCCTGTCACTCCTGTACCTGGTCACAATACATATAAATGATCATTAAACAAAACATTATTTATTCAAGTTTTAATATATATGGTATTATTTTAATTCTATTTTAACTTTACATCTGAGCCAGTCTGTCATCCATGTAAAGTACCTTGTATTGAACAATAGAGAAGCTATCCCAGGAGGGGCACCTGCTGAAGGGTGTAACAGGGCATAACTGTATAGTTTATTTTGACTCTTTTTTTTCCATCTTTGTCTGTGGTTTATTTTTTTAACCCTGTTTCAATCAGTTTTGTGGACCGATCTGACCATATTAATTCAGGACAATGTCCACTGTCTTTGAAGTCAACAGTGATAGTCTGGCATATACCGTAAATTAACCTTTTAATAGATTATTTTTAAGGTCACCAGTTTCTGACTTCTTAACAGTGTTTATACAGACTGCATTCTTACTTTCAATATTCAGAATTGTATGAATGTTATTAACACTTTTTTTCTATTTTCATTACTATTGCCACACTTACTATCTTTATGTTTTATGTGTTAGCAGGCTCATGTACAAGTTTGTGTACAAAGCTTATAACAAACCATGACACTGATTGTAGAACAGTGAATTGCTTTATTTTATGATGGATTTCTTGCCCCCAGAGCATGTTTATTTTTTACTTCATTACTTATGGCAAAATTGTTGGCATAAATAAGAAAAGCTTGGCACATCTAGAAAAAGGAACATCCACTTTGAGAAATCCTATCATTACAAGTTAACCCTCAGGGATAAAATGGCATTCCTCTCTTTAATATTCTAATGTCTGTACAGTATTTCTTGGCACTTTTCCTGGATAGCTGTATTTTTGTTTATAATGTGCTGCATGAGAAATGAGTGTTTCTAGGAGGGAGGAAAGTAATAATATGCTTAAAAAAATTAACTTAAGAAAAGAAGTAGGTCCTTGCAGTAAATATGGCATTAAGCAGTGAGGGGCCAAATGTTTTTTTCAAATACTGTTAACAATGGCATAAAGCAGCCTGAATGCTTTTTATTGTCTTATTTTAATGTAACTGTACATATTTTTCAATGTGTCCATTAATTTAATACACTCACTTACTCTATTTCAGGGACATAAAAGGCTGGAACCTATCCCAGTATGAAAGGGTTGGATGACGAGGTTGAGGGTCACAGACAGCACAGGATGGAACAGAGCAGGATGAAGTCCCAAGAAAGGCCTCAAGGACTGACAGACACACACTGGTAGCTGAAGCAAAGCTCTTTTGTGTTCCAGTTCCTTTGTAGTGGGAAATGAGGGACACCAGTCTACACTCTAGGTGTCTAGTATACAGGGCCGGGCGTGACCAGGATGGTGGTGTAAGACAGGAAGACCCTGATATAAAAGGGTTAGGATTTTGCAAAAACAAAGTGAAGTTTTATTGACAGGTGCACATAAAGAAAAATAAACAAATAATGTCCTGTGGAATATGTATTTAAATACACAGTCAAATACCACAAAACGACACACAAAAACAGTTATGAGACATAGCTAAAAAATAATGAATATATACACTATTTACAGTGTTCACTGAAAATCCCAAATGAAAATGAAAAATGCACACAAACTAGTGAAACCCATACATACACAAAAACAAAAATAAAGCTGTCTCTCTCCACAGTAATCATTCTTCTATGTGCATGCAATGAAGTGTACGTGTCTCCAAAGAGTGGTGTCTCCCATCCTGAAAAATTACTATAAAAATGTAGGCAACTGCCTATGCTGGCATTTGGGATGTGAACTGCACTTCTCTCAAAACTGAAAGTAAGCCCTTTTTTTTCTCCTCCACCTAGGCTACCACTCCGACAACTATCGATACAGGGTCCCTTTTACAAGTTGCAGTAGGCTGAAGCTAAGACGCTTTGCATTGTCTCTTGTTCTTCCAGTGTTACGAGATCGTGGGAGGTGGACAATGTCATCCCGGCTGTCTTTCCACTCTTGCACAAAACCCACTGCAACACTGCCCAGAAGCCATTTTTAATTTGTCAGTGAAGACATCCCTCTGCACTTTCTAAATGGACAAGCTTTGTTTCTTTATTTGTCCTTTTTATCCCAAAATATTGCCTCTCTTTCAACACTGCAGAGGAAACAAAACCAACTTTATGTAACTGCTGTTAATGCCAGTGAGGCAAAATACCACAAGTGGTTGCTAGAACATGGTACATACTGCAGGTACACCCCAAAAAGTGAGCATTTCCCACTGGCATCAGCATGAATATGACACAGAGGCAGCCTGGGTAGGGGTAGAAACATTACATGCTTTTCCAGGGTGCTAGGAACCTGGCAACAGTGCAGTTGACTGTGACTTCCCAAGGGGGTGACACCTCCTGGACACTGCAGGTCACATAATTCCAGAAAGAAACTGATAGGCTGACTGAAAGGCCCTTTAAGAACAACTAAAGGTTTGAATTGAATAGCTTTATTATTATTGCACAACAAAATTGGATGATGGATGCAGGGAAAGCAGTTGCCATTCAGAGGAGTTCTAGCCTGGTGTTACTGGAGCAAATGTAAGGCCAGCTCTGACCCTAGAAGTGATTCCTGCACTTTGGTATTACCTGAGTGACATTGAGGGTAAAGCTGGGAAATTAGTTGGAGCAAACACTTATCTGGTAGAGCACAGGATCCAGAAAGAGAGATAGAGATGGAAAAGAAAGTATGTGTGTATTTATGCACACATGTGGTATTTTGGTGTTAGCTATCCCATTGGACAGAAAGGGCCTGATTATCTTCTTGAATATTTTCTAGGTACTGACAATGGCTAAGACATCAGCATAATTATGTCCAGGATTATGTCCGAGATACCAGGGCATACTCACATGCACATGGGGCAGGTTTAATGTCAGTAGTTAACCTAACAGGCCCATCATTAGGAGGTGAAACTGAAGTCGAGTACCTCAAGAAAAACTCACATAGACATGGCAACAGTGTGAAAATTGCACATAGACTGTGAGAAGGTGTGAGATTAAAACTCATTCTCATGGAGCCATGAGGCAGCCACGAGTAAAATTATGCTACAGTTGTATGTTTTCGTTTTAAATAAAGTGCTTATATTAAATATCTGTTGTCAAACACATGTGCTTAGAGGACCTCTTCAGGGCTCCTGACAGGTAAGCAATTCTAACTCAAGCTGCGTGAGGTGGTGTTGCTGACACAATCTCTTTTTGTATCTGTCAGCTAGAAGCAGACGCGCTGCTAGAGAATTTGGACTCCAAAAAAACAATTAAAGCTTTTGGTATATTTACCTATGCAGGCCGGAATAGCTCTAGTTGAGTTCCACTTACTAGAGCTTTAAAATCACCCAATAAAATAAGGTCTGAATATTCAAATAAAAAAATAAGAACATTTTTAAGTATATTCAAACTCAGGTTAACGATTATAGAGTTTATTGAGTATAGAGAAAATGTTAGGACAGTGAGCCATAAGGGAGCAAAAAATTTGCTTAAATCCTTATGAGGTACATGCTCAACACTATTATAAACATTTTTACTTTTTAACTCCCAGGAATGTCTGTAAACCATGAATCAGTAATGACATTGTTGTGTGGATACTGCAACCTTCAAATTTAACCGGCACTTGAAAACACCTGTCTCTGTGCATGCTAAGTGATGTGGTCACAAATAAATATAATCATTTGTGCATTACTGCCTGCTTCTTGAGGACAAGGGAAAATCTCTTTTATATGAATTCAGGCAATGTGACTCAATAGAATAAGATAATGCTTGTGTTTGTGTCTCACAAACTAAGTACCTGAATATACTAACTGTTGCATTGTAATGATTTGCAAATGGTTTACTTAGCAACCATTGAAAATGCTATTTGAATTCTGTAAAATTAGCTTGAGAATTTATCAGTAAAGTGTAAATTAATCAATACAAAGCACATTTTTGAAGAAAAACACAAGAATTATAGGATGTGGTTAGCTTAAAAATGTAGCAGGTGTAAAGTAGACCGATTTTGCGGATTCTGACTTGGTAACATTTTAGCGCAAAGCACAGGTTGAGTACTCTGAGTACAGCCAGTAGTCAATTAAGAAATGCCGGGATTAAATTAACATTTTTGTACTTTAAAGATTCAGCAATATTGTAATAAAGGTGAACTGAAAATTTTAAATTATAATCATTATTTTAGGCACTGTGTCAAGCCAGCAGCCAAATAAAATATAGCCAAATTCTGTGATATTGTGAGTTGCTTTAAGTAACTCAGTATCCATTACTGACACTGACGAGGCTCGTTAGTTAGTTACAATTAAATTGCACTTTTCTAACCTAGTGCCTTGTATAGACAGTTGGAAATAGTGGGGATTTTAAATCTTTATAATAAGAAAAGGAAAATCTGAATGATGACAGTTACTTTCCATTTGCATTAATGAGAATGTCTGCATAAAACAGCAGTCAGAAATCTCATGTTTATGAGTGAATCAGATACTTTTAGTGTTCAGAAAAAAATTCTCTGAGTAAACTTGTAGATCAAAAACAAAATTTTCTTAAACTTGGCTGTGAATGGGTGTGGCTGCAAGTTTTTCTAATGAAGATAAGAAACCAGCCATTCAAATTTACAAAAACAATGACTGTGCAATTGATGTGCAAAACCATATTTGAAAAGTACCGTAGCTTTGCATGGTCTGACAGGAATAGCGCATTGCCAAAATTTATACGCCGTAACACAAACAACAATTGTTTTATAATCAAACACCAGCCTTTGCCTTCATATTCGTTTTTGAATAAATATGAATTGTATTCCAATAGTGGCATTTGATCTGACAGCCCTAAAACTTATTATCCATTATACATGACAAAAGAGCCACTGCATCTGTACTTGACACCAGGGCACATCTGATTTAGCGAGGTGCATGAACAACATTACTGCACAGACACTCTTCTCATAAAGCTGTCTAGCACTAAAATCATTAGCAATGGAAACGTGTCATTTCTTTTTTTTATTGAGATACTTCTAATTCCTTGTGGATTAATTAATAATACACCTATTCCTGTATGGCTTTTTTAGACTGGCTACTAATAAGATTTTTTTTTTCTTTTTTTAAATTTTGGGTTAGACTGAATGATCCAATTTTCCCCTCGAGGATTAATACAGTGTACCAAATACCAATAAACTAGTTTGTTAGCACCATGTATGGAGAATGGACTAACAATAATAAACTGAGCTTACCATGGGAAAAAATGGGTTACTAAACGTTGCCCTCTCTTCTCTCTTTTAAACCATTCTTTTCATTCTTTCCTTTTTGGGACCCAGAATTTCTCTTCAACAAAGCAAAAGAAAATGAATCTAATGCTGGCTAGCAAGTGTGTGGATTGCCACTCGCTTTATGGCAGACTTTTGATTTCACTTCCACCCTGACACGGGAAGCTCCTGCCCTTCTAAGGCTGCAATCTAAAAGCACTGTAAGTCATCAGATTTAAGCGATCACGTTAGGACCTGTGACTGAGGAACACAGAAATCCCACTCAGAAGCATCATTTTTCTCTATTCTACTAATTGTAGCAGAAGACATAGTTTTACACCCTCATATGGTATTTTCTTTAACTTCAGCATACACCATTACATATTGGAATACCAAGCTAGTACACTAACTCTTTGACTGACTCGCTCACTTTTGCTTTTACACTATTACAAATGTGTAATTATTTTTAAACATAAAAGTGTACAACCTGTCAAGTTGTATGTTTAATTGATTTGGTAAGGTCATGTCAGAAAGGCATCTTTGAATTTTAATTAGAGCTTTTACGGTTTATCTTAAACAGAAGAGTTCAATAACACCTCTCACTGCCACGCTCTACTTAGTACAGCAGATGTATTAGTATTCCAACAATTCAGACTGAGATGTACCCAAGAAAAAATAAGTGAAATAATTGTGAATCTCTCTAAAATGGGAAAACGTTATTGTAATTAGATAATATTACTTGTTTGTTTCAAAAGACACTTCAGAATACTTTATGCTAAATTGAAGGGCAATATTCTTTTGATTTAAATAATGTTTCAGTTAAATAATATGGGTTTAAGTACAGATATAGTGAAAGTGAATAATTTATAACACCAAGATGTGCTGAATTATCATACTACTTCCATTTACATACTAATAAGCAGTGTATTTGACTATCATACACATGAAGATGCTTATTAAAATATTTTTATGGTCTGGTGGGTAACACTGCTACCAATGGGCAGTGCTACAGATGTAGGCAGTCATGTCTATAGGTACGTGTTATTTAAGTTATAAAGCTGTTATAATGAAACATCCAGAGATTCCTGTGTTTTGCTTTAAAAAACAAAATGAAAGATGAATATCCACTCGGGGAAACTTAAACTGGAAAAAGGGTTTGCACTGAAATGCATCTCTAATAAAGTCATTTTCTTTTCAAATATGACCTCTACTTTTGGAGTTCGGATACAATTCTTTGGAGGGAATAAAAGGAAAAAACCCTGCTCTTTTAAGTAAGTTCAAACACTCTTTTTCTCCACTTCATTTCTTTGAAGCCCTTAAATAGTTGCAGTATCACCTCCACCCCTGTCCACAGAGCAGAAGGAATTAAATAAAGAATCCATTGTTGAAATGGGACAGCCCTCCTTTTTTTAACTTTTTATATGGAACTGATGTTGAATGAAGTAGGGCAGCCCCGATGAGACTGCTAGTGGACGAGTGTCCAAATGTCATAGTGCTTATGCCACACAGAGTGATTTATTGTGTCCCTTGCAGTCTACAGAAAGTAAAGTTCATAAACAACTTAACTTTACATTGAAGCCAAAAAGCAAATCACAGACAGACCAACAGTGAGATAAACAGACAGGTAGGACATGGTTAATGCTGCTGCCTAACAGATGTGGTGTTGTGTGTTTGTCTTGCGTCCAATTATTGTATTTGTGGAGTTTGGATGTCTTGCTAGTGTGTGGGCAAATTTTTCACTGAGTACTCCTTTTTCCTCCACTACCCCAAAGGCATGACTGCTAGGTTAACTGATGACTCTCAACCAGTCCTGTGAGAGTGTAGTTTGTCTTGGTTCTAGCACAGATAACCTTAATTGGGATTAAGAGGTTTTTAGAATGTTAAGTAGCTTGACAGACAGACATGCTTACATACAGACAGATAGACAGGATCAGCAGTGAGACATAAAGGGCAGGAAGGCAGTCTAACTATTCTCTGTGAAAGTGGATGGCTTGAGGAGGTTGAGGCTGTTTGGTGCACACAGGCCATTCTTACATGCTTTCTACCTGTATAAAGTTGCCAGTGTACTTTTCTATGCCATAGTGTGCTGGAAAAATAGCATTAGTGCATGTGATGCCAACAAAAGTCACTCAGCAAGCTGCTTACTACCTCGGAGAATGACTCTCACCCTCTGTATGAAATTTTGAATAAACAGAGGAGATCATTTAGTACCAGACTGAGACAACTCTGTCTGTCTACGGGGCACTATGTAAGATTGTTTCTGCCCTCAGCCATTGGACTCTATAATTACTCACCCCTCGGCCAAACAGGTAGTGTTTCCTGTTTGCATAATGGTACTAAGCTGGTCAAGAAGACATCTTAACAATGCCTTTATGTACTGTGCCAATGCCTGACATGCTGTACTATAAAATTAAAATGTGGATTTGCAATTCTAACCAATTTCAAGGATTTTGAGTCTGTCTGAGCAACATTAAGCACAAGGCGGGTGTCAGTCCATCATAGGACAAATTCACACACATACACCCAATTGTGTTTATGTATCGACTGTTACATTAAGAATGATTATTGGTTTTAACCAAAAAATGTAGATAAGCAAATCTGAATTAAAAGAAGAAATAAAAGTAACAGTTATGTTTGCCAGTAACGGAGGAGACAAAATAGAGCACATTTGGTTGATAGATTTACTTTTAAAAGAACTAAACGTAAGAATTCTAGATTTACATGCAGAAGGGAAAAGGCTGGTTGTCAGGTATAGCTTGATGGAGCTTAATGGGCGGATTTAGGCAGACATGAACAGAACAGCAGCCACAAAGCTGAAGGCATATTAGCCAACAGCTAAGCAGCAGGCCAACGGGATAGCAATAAAACTGGTGTCAGAAAATCTCAAGGGTCTTACAAGTTCATACAGGGTAAGTGAAGGCAAAAATATTCTGCAGCGTTAGAGTTTGTAACTTTGCAAATTAGCAGCAGACTTCTTAAGATGTTATCAAAGGTTTGCTGTTTAGCCAATGGGGAGATGTTGCTGTGATACACATTTTCCTCCAGTAAAAAAACATAGTAAATGTTTCTATTTGTAGACTTTAATAAAATATTTAATCAAAGAGAAATGCTTTAAAGGCAATGCTAAAAAATCCTAAACCAGAAAACAATTTAAAAAAAGAGCTACCTATAGCAGGAAATTATTCAGTAGTCAGAATAAAAACATTCCATGAATTCCGGCCACTGAAAATGAATGAAAATACATTTCAGAATTAGCACTTTAATTTGTATGCATTTATTTTTATTCTTGTCATTTCAGGCACTTTTAATATGTTTAATGAAGCCTGCAACTGTTAGTGGGTACATAAAATATAAGACAAAATTTGACAGATTGGCAAACACACACACACAGGCTCCCATATCTAGACACATATTACACTCCATTAGTCTGCAACACTGGACAAATGAGATGTAACACCTGAAATGCTCCTGTTACTTTAAACTTAATCCTAAACTCAAAACCTCCTGATCCCCTGACAGCCAGCCCCCAGGACCACTCAACTTTGGAGCTCCAGAGCCAACTGCAAAGGCTGAATGGACGACTGACAGGACCCTGCCTTTATCTTCACATTGTTAGTAGTTAATAATTCAGATGGAGTGCTCTGACCAGAGGAAGAAAGGCTTTTAGCTTTTGTGGTTCAAAGTGCAAAGAGCTAGACTGGTCATTGAAAATGAGGATACATTTAAGGAACTGTGGTTACTTACCCCAGAATCATGAATTCAATCTAGAATAAAATGCAAGTAAAGTTGGAGATGAAAGCTTTACTGTTGCATTCAATTTGTTGTGGAAAATGACAATTCCCTGAGAGATACAGGTGAAATAAAGAGGGACAAATGGACTATAACATTTTTGCTGTATTTACGGGCATCATTGAGCAGGGCGGCCTGAGCAAACCATTTGTTTACTGGGTATATTTATGTCCCTATATAGATCCCTGTGAAAAAAAAAAAACTCAATTGCACTTCTCATGGAATTTACCAGCTTTTATTTTCTGCAGAAAGTTAGCTGAGGGATAAATAAAAACTACAGAAAACAAAATAGCAATGCACAAAGTGGAGTGAAATAAATTCCTTTTCTGCTCTTCAGTTATTATCGACAGTGTGACTGGCAATCGGAAATACAACTCATGGTGGTGCAGTGCCCTGTGCTGACAACTCAATGCTGTCTATGTGGAGATGGCAAGTGGCTTTTTCACCCAAATCCCAAAGATATTTGTGTTAGGCAATCCTAATCTAGCCCTGTGAAACTGAGTGTAGACTTGTGCTCAAATGTGTGCAGTGAAAAGTCTAGCTTCCCATCCAGATTTGGTTATAGCCTTGAACCCAATGCTGTTGTGGTAGGCACCAGAGCTCTGTGTTACCCTGAAATGGACAAGCACCTTAGAAAATTAATAGATGCCTTTGTTCATATAAGCAATTTCATTTAGTGAAAATATCAGCAATAATATTGATATTTTGTTTCCACCTTATAATCAAAAAATCTCAAAAAAATGTATTATTTGATCTAATAACCCTCAAAAAGCCTAAACATATCTAATAGATATTAAAAGTTAATATGATAGCAGGGAAAACTGGAATAGCCACAACAATTCCAGTCAAGTTACTTTTAGCCAACAACTTATATCTATTGAGGAGCCATGCACTTTATAGTAATGGCTCTCTATTGCATATTTATTTTTTGGTTTTGTTTCCTGCAATTTCTTTTCTACAATTATTTAAAATTTGTTTCTACCAAGCCAGCTGAAGCAATAAACTTGCAAAATCATAAAGTGAAGACATAAAGGTACTTTAAGCAAATAAGCAAAGCAAATAATGACCCTATACTCCTTCATGCGGAAAGGGTACTAAGAACATTAGCATGTAAAGCATGTCATTGCATGTAAAAATGCACTGGTTGCCTTTAGTGTGATGTCACTTTACATACAAATTTAGCCATATTGCAGCAACTGATAAAACCAGAGCTTTAACTTTAACTGTAATATAGAGTAATGAGATTTTCGCAAGCACAGTCAAAATATATGCTTTCTTAAAAAAGCAATTAAGTTTTACCTACTATTTTCTTTTAACCTGTGCTCGTTTCTTTGTGAATTGGTTTAATAATAGGGATAAAAAGAAATGCTTGACAATAGCGTTAGATGGATGCCATTGAATGCCGAGCAAGGCAGGAAATTTAAGAGTTAAGCCACCTCAAAGCTTAGTGTTTAAAGACTTAACATAAAGCACATGATCTTTCTTAAGTTTTGTATTTTTCAAGTCAAACTTGTTTCTTCACAATCATGATATATATTAATTTGCCACATAAAATTGCATTCTAAAGAGTAGCATTTGTTAAATACATTTTAAAAACATCTAGCCTGTTCTTGTGCTTTATTTGATGTCAAACGCATGTCTTTATAAATGTGGAAGGAACACAGTCATAAACTGAAACCTTTGCTGCTGCAAAGTGGACATATTTGGTGAGGCTTTGGTTTTCATGTTCGACCCAAGTATCCTATACCTCCATTATGAAGCACAATGGAATGTTCAACAAGCTTATAAAAGTGATGGTCAGGTGTCCACAAGCGTTTGACCATAAAGAATATATAGTACATTGTATACAGTATATTGGGGATGTCATAGTTAAAGGGTAAATATTTTTTTTTTGTTCTTTATTTCACCTATACCATTTCTCGTATTAGGAATTTGTTAGTTTTCGCATACCCCTTGGGGTCAGAGCGCAGAGTCAGCCATTGTACAGTGCCCCTGGAGCAATTATAGGTTAAGGATCTTGCTCAAGGGCCCAGCAGAGTAGGATCTCTTTTTGGCAGTGACAGGGATTCGAAACGGTAACCTTCTGGATGCAGTATAACACATTATTATGATTTGATCATATTTAGCACATGCCTTGCTTGACACCCCTTGCAATCTAAGCCAATGGGTTTCAAACTGGGAGGAACTAGATTAAATGTGGGGAGCTGCAACAGTTCTGGCTAGGTTGACATTCTCAAAAAAATGTATTTAAATTTTAAAGATTGCCTATAATTTGCCTAGTTTTTAAATAAACATGTAAATAACTGAAAATGTTAACTAAAATTAGACATATATCAATTTAGTTTTACATAAGAGCAGTGGTCCTCAACCTGTCCAGAACACAAACATCTAGATGGAAAGATGGATAAGATAGATGGTTAGATAGGCAGACCGATACTTTATTGATTACAAGGGATATTTAAGTGCCAGTAGCCAAGGACTATACCAAGTTAGATACAATCATTTAAGTACACACTACACAAATAACATTAAGTATGTACACTGGGGTTGTCATCTTATAGTCCAATACAAGTAATGTAGATGGTGCATACAATAACGCCAGTGCAATGAGAATTGTGCAAATAATATTATTACCAAAGTGACAGGTGACACATAATAATAAAGTCACAGAAACTAAAGTGACATATTAAAGTAAAATACAAACAAAATTGACAAGGCTTATGCTGATAGGATAACATGCTTAAAGTGACACATTATGAGAAAGGTTTCTGTAGTAGTGACCAAGTAGTGAGATATCGGACAGCTAATACAGCTTATAAGCTGAGAAGGAGGACCACACCCTGAAGTCAACCACTTCCCACTCCGTTCTGTAAAAGGTAAAGAGTCTGATGGCTCTGGGAACAAAAGATCTCTTGTACTTGTCTGTATTACAGTTCTGTGATAGTAGCCTACCACTAAACAGACACCTCTCCTTAATTATGGAGGTGTATATTGGGTGACGTTCATTGTACGAAATAGATAGCGGCTTCCGGACAGTATCACCCTCTCTGCCACTATCACCAGAGATTCCATTTCCATGCCAACTACAGATCCTGCTTGCCTAATCAGTTTGTCAATACAGTGAGGATCTTTCCCCAGCACACCACAGCATAGAAGAGAGTATTCGCAACCACTGACAGATAAAACGTCTGCAGGAGTTTCTTGCATACGTTAAATGACCCAAGGTTCCTCAGAAAATACAGCCACCTTTGCCCCTTCCCAAACAGCACCTTTGTGTTCTCTGACCAGTCCAGCCTGCCATCCAACAGCACTCCAAGGTATTCACCAACTTCACATCAACCACTTTAATGGAGACAGGTCTCAGTGGTGATCTAGACTTACAATACATCCACGACAATCTCCTTGGTTTTAGAAGTTCTCAACAGCAGTTGGTTTAATCGACACCATCCTACAAAGTCATTCACCAGACCCCTGTACTCCTCCTCCTATCCACCCTGACACCTCCCATAATGACAGTTTCATCTGAGAACTTCTGCATGTGGCATGTCCGTGAATTGTAGTTAAAGTCCAATATCTACAGGGTGAAGAGGAAAAGAGAAAGAACAGTCCCCTGTGGAGCTCTTGTGCTACTGATTACAGTCTGTAAGGTGCATTTTCCCAGTCTGACAAACTGAGGTCTGTCAGTGAGGTAATCTGTGATCCAGATCACACCAGTTGAGAGTCCACTCCAATCTTGTACGGATGGTCCCTCAGTAGGTGCTAGAAAAGTCAAAGAACATGATCCATACAGTGCTACATCCTTTGTCCAGGTGCAAATGGGTCTGTCAGGTGGTATGCAAGAGAGAAAAAAAAAAACGGGCAAAAAGTGCAACTTAAAAGGACTGTTGGTTACACAGCACTCAGACCAGAGTCTCTATGCTCAGCTGCTTTTCAGTTCCATCCCTCAGTCTCACAGTACACCTACTGTAAGAATTCACACCTGTCTCTCCCAACCCCATTCTTCTCTTCCATGTCCACCGCTCATGTCAAATTGATTTTTAATTTTGGGGAACTTGTCTTTTGTATCATAATTCTTAGAACAATTCTAGAAGATGACAAACTAAGGTAGAAGAATATACAATGAAGAACAAAGATGAATTTTAATAGTTAATAATAAAAAATTACATATCTAATTTTAGTTTTATTAATATTAGTCAGCAGTAGAAAGTTATTGTTTCAGAGAGATGCTAATGTTTGGTAACCTTCACCCTTCCTTTAAAAATAAATACAAGAACAGCCTGAAAGTAGAAGCAGGACTGTGCTTAAAGTTATCAAAACTGGCACCCAACCCTGACAATGACCCTATAAAATACTCAGCTTTCACAATTGATTTGAGTTATTGGCCTGTGTTTTGACCTCAAGTCATATGTAACTGGAGTTATTTTTCTACTTCTTTTGATTTGGATCCAAATTTAACTGTATAATTGTAATTTAAAAATACGAAAATTTTAGGCTCTCTGATTTTCATTTTTTTTAATCAAACCATGTTAATGTTCTTACAAAAAAAAATCTACCACTCTTCTTAAAAGCATTCCACGCGTCCATATTCCTCTGTGTGAAAGGGGATGAATTCAAAGATTTAAATCATGCTCCAAATGCAGAGACTAAGAAAGCCCAAAGCCAGAAATATGATATATGAAGAGGAATATGTTTATAAAGAACATGCCGATATCTGAATTGGATAACAAAAGAAGGCATTTTAGCATCAGCATATGGCAGAATCCTTGTGAAGTTCTTATCTTGGCAAGTGAACATTAGCCTTTCCTTTTAACCAGCCTATTATTCCCACAATGTAGCATTTTTTATTTATTCTTATTTAAAGAGAGTATATAGACATTACACTATATGAAAAACAATTTTTTTTTGAGACAGTGCCATTCCCTGGTCAATGAAATACAAAAGAAAGCAAGGTAGGAAACATAGAGAAATTAGGGACAGCTTTTGCTATTAAGATTAAAATAAATCGGTTTGCTATAAAGATTAAAATTATTCAGTTTCATCCACTGAAGATATAATATTTTCTAATACAGCATAACTCCCCAAGTGCACAAGAAGGATAATGCAAAGGGTGCATTTGTAGGCCTTGCTGGCACAGAACTGACATAAAACTTTTTTTAAATTAAACATTCACTCTACATCTCTAAATTATGCAGAAGCATGTTCGTGTGCTTGTTTCTTGAATTGTGAATGAGGTCTGTGAATTTGGCAACCTTTCATAGCATTTTGCATGATCGATCAATTAACTTTACAGCTATTGCCATAACTGAAAGCACTTTTTACCATGGAATACTGGAGGACAAAAACCACCCTTCATGAATTATGTTTAAGTCTGTGATTACACATTATGTAGAAGGGGTACACTCCCTGTTATTAGAGAATATTTCGTCAAGTTACGCTGTAAAGTTTTTGTGGGCCTCTGCTGAGACAATGCTCGGATCAACACCCCCCCTCTATTGCCCATACATCCTCTCAGAGATGGCAGCTGTGAAGATATAACATAGGGCACTGGAATAACAAGCAACACGTTCTGCTGCTAAATTAAAACAAATCTTCATCATTGAATAGGTAATGTGGGCAATCTGGACCTTACGTCACATTGCCTCTCGCTCAACTTCGCCGCAAGTACCCAACCTGTTACAACAGTGTATGGTGAAGACATCATAGTTTATTTCTTTTTTTGTAAAATATCTCCTGAAGTAGATAGTTTTATGTCTTCTTTACTAGATTTTATTTTTTCTACAGTTATGTAATACAGTTAATAACTAATAAAAATGACAAAAAATGTTTGTTCCACTTGAGCAAATTTAGGCAGTAGGTTAACAAAGTATCAAAAGTCATTATGCTAGCCTTGGCACCATCCACCAGCTATTAAGTACATGAGCAAGTAGTTGCCTGTTCTGCACTCCAATTTCTTGGTTTTTTGCTGCGTGAAATCAACTCGTGAGGGGATCCCTGCATAGATAGCAAGTCTTAATTGATGGAAGCATTTTACTTGTTGCTGAAAGAACCATCATGTTCAGTCAGCTTACAACACTTGAGTGTTAGCAAGCGTATAGAGGATCCTTTATCAAGTGCCCCTGAATACTGCCTCTGCTCAAGTCACTGTGTTCCTGAGGGTTGAAACTCAGTCCCTTACAATATGGGGTGGTCCAGATCTAATTATGCAATTTTCATTACGCTATAACTTATTACATTTATTACATAGAAAATCACCCGAAAAATCCTAGACCATCGAGAAGTGTACGAACTGACGACATGAAGAATCGTCTTCACGCCGGAATGGAATCGTCCCCGCATAAATCAAAGTCATCCAGACGATCTGGATCTGCATAATTAGATCTGGACCATCCTGTATATAAAGCATACTCCGTCTACCAAAAGTCAACCACCTGGATAGTTTAGGAGACCAGAGTAGTGCATTTCAAACTAACCTCCCACTTGCCTGTACATCTCCCCTACATGCTATGGTATAACATTTCCGGAATTAAAGCAGAAGGCTAAATAACATACCATAATATTCAAAACTAAAAAATGTAACATCTTCATTACCTGTTTGTAGATGTAACAAGCATTACTATTATTCGGAAACCTTAAATTCCCTCAATAATAATATTGTAAAGGAACAAGCTTTATTTGTGATCCTACCGTTTGTTATACTATATGTCCTGTACCTCAAGGGGCGCAAATGAAAAAACAAGGAAAGTACAAAGGGATACATTAATTTACAAACAAGGATAATCACTACACAATGAAAGAAGAACAAACAGCACCACAGGGTAAAAACAAGCCTTTCATGCTTAACAATAATTTAAAGCATCAACAGAAAAAGTACTTTAGAACTCTTTTATCTGCCTCTCTAGGAATTTCTAAAAATAAAAATAATCAAAGAAAAATACAAAGGGCACAATAATATAAAGTTACTTCATTTCTTTATTCACACATATGACTGACAGCATTTATAAATTCAATTTTAAAGTGTCTGACTGTACCGTTCACTATGTCCCCATTAATATTTCATGCCCTCTTAAGTACCTCTTGGACAGGTCTCTATCTACCATATCCGACCTGAGAGAGTAATCTAGCTGTCAGTGAATAAACCCATAAAATCGTACTGATTGAAAATCCTAATAGAGCACAAAAGGGAGAACAAAACATGATTGAAATGAAATATTACACATGCATAGAAGTGCTGGCCGCAGTGTGCACATTTTCTTCGACAGTGCCAGAACAGAGAAGCGTTGATAGGAAGCGCTGGATGGGAGCGACTGTTTGCCTAACTTTTGTTCACCCTGGAGACCTGGGGTCATATCTCGGTGAAGAATGAATTTTGAACGTGTCTGCCAAAGTCAGGGGAATTTTACTTCTGAAGGCACTGCCACAACAAAACTTTGAATAACTATTATCCAATTATGCCATCCTCTAAAGGTTGTCTCTTGAGGACTCCATGGTGGAAATTACCCACTTTAAAATTCTACACTGTAGTCTGTTATAGTTCAGCATGCAATAGCATTAATAAACAATTTACATAAATAAATAATCCACAGCATTCAAAACATAGGAGTAGGACAAAAATTAAATAATCTACTGGGCATTACAAAATGTTAAATCTGTAAATTGCCCTGCTGGTTGAGCACGGTGGACTAAGATACTGAAAATTGAAAATACAATTCTCAATTGTTTTTATTGTAATGAGTTGAAGCTGCTGTATGGTCGGAGCTTTCTTTTGTTTTATTGTAATAAGTCACTGGTAGATGGAAGAGTTTCGCTAAAATGAGCAGCTGGTTCCTTTGCTGAAAGACGAAGACAAGAAACACACTACAAATTTATCTGTTTCATAAGTGTGGAAAAACATAAGCTGTCCTGGGAACTGAATGTGTCTGCCTTGCATCAAGTGTTTGTTGAGATTTTCTTTCTTGGGATGAACTGCTAAGTATGTTAGATAAAATAATGAGAATAATTTACATATACAAACAAGGCTTTACATTTTAAAAATCAAATAAATGTATGCATATACTCTCTATACTGTAAAAAGGTTTACTTTTAACCACAGGAACAACATCTAATCCAAATTGCTGCACTGTACTGTACACAAATCGTAGCTAAAACTGTTTATTTTTCCTAGCCAGCATGACAGAGTCTCAACTATGTTGACAGCAATGGGTATAAAGCAAAAAGCAGCCCTGAATGGGGTGCTAGTTCATCCCAAGTAAGGTATAGATATGTACTGACAAGGTAGAGAATGAAAACAACTAAACTGCATAACCTCAGACATCCATCCATCAATCCATCATCCAACCCGCTATATCCTAACTACAGGGTCAGGGGGTCTGCTGGAGCAAATCCCAGCCAACACGGGGTGCAAGGCAGGAAACAAACCCCAGGCCGGGCACACCAGTCCACACGCAGGGTGCACACACACACACACACCAAGCACACACAAGGGACAATTTAGAATCGCCAATGCACCTAACCTGCATGTCTTTGGACTGTGGGAGGAAACCGGAGTACCCGGAGGAAACTAACCTCAGACAGTGGGGAAAAATGGAATGCAATGCAATGTCCTCATAGAAGTCCCCCGAGCAAGGATATAAATCAGGGTCTAAGCATATTTACTTTAATGCTGCAGCAAAATAAAATTTCCACAGAGTTTATCTTAGAGTTTATCATAACAGATTTCTTAGATTCTTATTACCATACAAAGCCAAAACATGTTTTAAATGCAGGAGATGTGAAGATGACACTGTACTTCACATTAAACATTGACAGAGGAAGAATCCTGTGGAAGGGCTTGATCCTTTGGAATGTTTAATTATAATCAAAACGTTTGCCAAAGCCAATCTCTATAATCTCCTCTACAATCTCCACCCCCAAGTACCAGGGCACTGAAAAGAGATTTGAAAATTAGAAACACAATTTCCCTTAGGAGGGTACTTTAATGCTGGCTTACATTGTCAAATACAACAATGGAGAGGATGTAGTAAACAAAATTTCATTCATAGTGAGAGTCTCAGCTGTATACAGCAGCAGTGAGGTTACATTCACACTGCCTTGTAAAAACATGCAATTCAAGTTCACTTCAGGCTGAACGTTATGCCAACTTTACTGGATCATTGTGCAGTGATTGCGCAGGAAGGCATTCTTTTTATTTTTCAGGACTGAGTAGTCATTTTATATAACTTTGTTTAATACTGTTGTGGTTACAGGAATGCCAAGAGGCAAGATCTTAAAAAAAAAAAAATAATAATGTAACCAGAGAAAAGGAAAGCAATACTGTGGTCAAGTACTTTCAGATGGTCTAAATACAGAGGGTCAGGAGAGAAATAAATTCTCTAAACAAAAAGAAAGTGTAGTAAAATTAACAAGGTAAATGTCCTAAAAGAAGTTTTTCCCTGGAAGCATATTTTAAACACCTCAACTACAAAGACATGGAGAAATTTCTGCTCTCATTTTAGCAGCAACAAAGGTAACATGGTGAATGCAGCAGGAAGCCCATATTTCATTTAGTTAGTTCTGTTATCTGTGGGCATTTTGGACAAAACACAGGAGTGCCGAAGGGGACTGTGCTTTCTTCAGTCCTGTTCAGCCTATATACATCAGACTTCCAATACGATTCGGAGTCCTGCCACATGCAAAGGTTCGCTGACAACACTGATATTATGGGCTGCATCAGGAGTGGACAGGAGGAGGAGTATAGGAAGCTAATTAAGGACTTTGTTAAATGGTACGACTCAAACCACTTACACCTGAACACCAGCAAGACCAAGGAACTGGTGTTGGATTTTAGGAGGCCCAGGCCCCTCATGGACCACATGATCATCAGAGGAAACTGTGTGCAGAGGGTACAGACCTATAAATACCTTGGAGTGCAGCTGGATGATAAGTTGGACTGGACTGCCAATGCTGATGCTCTGTGTAAGAAAGGTCAGAGCCGACTATACTTCCTTAGCAGACTGGCGTCCTTCAACATCTGCAATAAGATGCTGTAGATGTTCTATCAGACGGTTGTGGCGAGTGCCCTCTTCAACACGGTGGTGTGCTGGGGAGGCAGCATAAAGAAGAAGAACATCTCACGCCTGGACAAACTGGTGAGGAAGGCAGGCTCTATTGTAGGCACGGAGCTGGACAGTTTAACATCTGTGGTGGAGCGAAGGGTGCTGAGCAGGCTACTGCCAATCATGGAGAATCCACTGCATCCATTGAACAGTGTCATCTCCAGACAGAGGAGCAGCTTCAGTGCTAGACTGTTGTCACTGTCCTGTTTCACTGACAGACTGAGGAGATCGTTCCTCCCCTACACTATGCAACTCTTCAATTCCACCCGTAAACGTTAACATTATTCAAAGTTATTGTCTGTTTTTACCTGCATTTTTATTATTGTTTTTTATCCTGTATTCTGCTGCTGGATTATGTGAATTTCCCCTTGGGATTAATAAAGTAGCTATCTATCTACAAAGGTAGATGCGAGTACAAGATATTGGTGTTCAGTCTCTTGATTTTAAAATATGTCTGCTAAACTCTAAAGATTGCACCATGTGTGTTTAGTGAAAAATGGCAGGTGCCTTTAAGCTTCAGGGCATCATGGGAGTAAATGTGTCTTGCCTCAGGCAGCATTGTGTAACGCACCGTGCCCAGTTTGCAAGGTACTTTCTCATGTGCCACCCAGTATATGTAATTAAATCATTTTGAAGCACAGATCACAGTGACATATTGATTCTTGACTCTTTACAACCTGCTATAGAAGCCCACGGAGTTAAAGGAGCATTGACTTGTAAAAAAATGTAAAACAGATTTAACAGAGGTATAGTCCACTCAAAAAAATCAGCAAGCTTTACGAAGAATCAAAAATAACCAGACATGCAAGCAAATTAGTAATGAACACATAGAAAAAGAAAAACACAAACAAACTGAAGACAAGTGACAGATGCTATTTCACTTAGTAGGAAATGATAACAGGCAGTAATTAAATGAGAAGTGCTTTCGAAGAATGCAAGAAATGGAAAATGGAAGTTGTTATTAAATGCAAATAGCTTAGGGGTGGCATTACTGAGGGTGTGCCATAACAGGCTGTTGGTAGAACTACTGATGAACACAAGGTTGGGTGTCTGCATATAGCTTCTGCTACACTACAGGTATATTACAAAGATCTGTGCAAATGTCTTGTTTTAAGATTCAGCCTCACTAATAAAAATAAGGCTAAAATCTGCAGCACCAATTTTACGGCCCAAAACTAACACAAAGGCTTTTGTGGTAATATAAGGCATAGCTCAAAGAAAGGCCAAATTTTGATAGATGCTCTCAGGCCTTGAATACGAAGCAAGATACGACTGGCTTTAATTTCTTCTCTGCAGTACAAGCCAGTTCTTTCCAATGAAACATTAGATATTGCCAGATGTTTAATGAAAATGCAGGTGTGAGGAGCATTTTTTCACCAGCAAAAACAGCTTCCATTACTTACAAATGCGGATTAATATTTCATTCGTTGAAAGCTTTAAAACTCAGGGGATACCTTAAACTAGCGACTGTGTGCACGTCTCAATTACTGCATGTGTATTCTAAGCACACAAATAAGTAGTGTATCATATGCCTTTGTATATCACATAGTGTGTTGAAAATTTGCATCTGATTAAATCATCCAATTAACCCCAAGAAGTGAATATGTAATGAATATAGTAATTCCAAGGTAAATAATGCAGCACAACTGAAACAAAATACTGTCTTTTCACTGGAAACCTTTCTCTTTCAGCCTTTATAGCACACGTCTTTAGAATATCATGATGTTGCACAAAAGGCAAAAATAAGTATTTGATGTGCAACCATAAGGGCACAATCTGGCATCAAACACCTGGATCTCCTCCAAAGAGTTGACATTGACGGGCTTTAGACAAGGCACAATGAGAGACTCACAAATGAAGTGAGGAAAAGGAGTCTGACAGCCAATGAAGGTTTTGCAACTGCTGTCATATAAAACTTTCAAAATTCCTTTAGCAGAAAAAGCACAGAGTATATCCAGTTTGAACAGTAGAGAAATGGAAAGAAAAAAAATGTTCATTTAAATGGTTGGATATGTTTTGGGCAGATGATAAAGCAAGAGCAGTATGCAAGACACTACCTTCATGATAGTAACAATACTGCATTAGTTTATAAATGGTCATTTCAAAATATATTTAATATGTAAATGTGGGTCATTACCCAAGTATGCCCTGTAAAGATTCCATCCAGGATTTGGTTCTGCTTTGTGTTCATTCTGGCCTGAAAATCCCGTGTCTCACTGCAATTCTGTAATGGATCAAGAGCGCTTAGCTAATGGATAGAAGAATCAATGAGTGGATCTTCTAATTTATTGAAACAAAACAAATTTGACAGAATGGTAAACACATGAATTTAAAGGACAGATTATTCTTTAAAGAAACAGGTTTCTGCAAAAACACTCAGGTAGCTGGAATTTTGTGTCTTATGAAAATATGTTATATAAATACATTTTCTTTACAACAGCCTAGAATTCCATGGTTATGCCTTTTAAAGATTTCTCTCAATCTTCCATTCTTTAAATTAGTGTGGCTACATTACATATGACAATATTATATTACAATGAACTTGAATTCAACATATACATACAGGAGACATAACTCTCTTAATCATGTGTGAATGCTTTCAAAGGCAGTCTTGAGAGTGCCGTGTAAGAACACTGACTATTTTCTGCTCTTGTGTAATTGTCAACAGCATGCGCAGTGTAGCAAAGAGCCAAGCATAATGGCAGTAATTCATTTTGACAGTAGGCTTTGTGTTTAGCTAGTCCCTTTTTTAAAAAGTGGCTTATGGGCTCCCATGATAAAATGAAATCATTACAAAAATTTAAACTATATTGTGGCAACAGAATGACAATAAGCATACAGAAATATATTTAGCACTACAATTATGCTGTAATTATACATATTAATAATTTTACAACTATGACAATGCCTTATGTTGATATTGTCTGTTTCGGTTAACCACATAAAAATATGACGTTGATCATTTGAAATCAGAGATAGGCAGTAACTTCAAATAAATCTGTAACTTCAAAGACATTACAAAGTATTTTGTTTAACTTTTATGTCATAATAAAGAAAATATTGAAAAAAGGTTTTAAAATGCCAGTGCGTGAAAACTGATGTCAAATTTAAAGAGAAAACTGCTGAGCATCTCATGCACTTCGTTAAAAAAAGGGTATAAGCACAAATAATATTATGGAAGTATGTTAATCCATTTCCTTGAAGAAATGTTTCTACATTAAAGCAAAAATCCAAGCTTACAGTCACTTAGCAACAAAATGGTTGCAAAAAAGGGAAGGCTGTGTGTGCCTGCATCATACAGTGAGGGCTTTAGTTTAATCTGACTGCCTTAACACTATTGTTTAATTAACTTTTTCCAGGGCTTGTTTTTTTTATTTATTACTTTAATATGTCACTACTCAACCTCTATTTACTTAAGCTGAAAAGACTTTATTCCTCCAGTCTTTATTCACACAGTAGTTCACAGCTCTCACTCCTGGAGTAAGTGAAGAAGCTTTTATTTGGACTGCTCTCTGGATTGAAGTGTCTTTTTTGTAATATGGAGACTAAAATTATCTCACAAGTTCCATCCATCCATTATCCATCCTGCTATACCCTAACTACAGGGTCACGGGGGTTTGCTGGAGCCAAACCCAGCTAACACAGGGCGCAAGGCAGGAAACAAACCCCGTGTAGGGCGCCAGCCCACCACAGTCTCACAAGTTCATTATACAAATTTTTAGCATGCTGTTGTTATGTATCAGCTTATGTTTGTGTGTTTAGACATCACTCGGCTGAAGAGGTATTGTCCCCTGTATGTTGAATGATACCGAGTTGGTCAAGCAGACATCTTAACAGACAATGAGGCTACGTTCAATAAACTGACATTCTGTACTATGAAATTGTAACTTATAAATATGTGCATTTCTAATCACTTTACACTTTATCAGTTTTCTCAGATGTGCATTTGTATCTTGTTATCATACTGAAGATCTTTATAATTCCTATTACATGCACTGTATATTAGTGCCTTTTTTGTCAGTTGCTGTAACTCTGCAGTTTCTTTTGGGATTAATAAAGTTTCTATTTTATAGTATACTTGCAATGTGTACTGTCTTTTTTAATGTGCTTCTATGAGTGTATTTTGAGAGTGGTTCCCCAAGAGGCGGGCCCACCCTGACATCACTGTTCCTGAGCCCTCCCACTGGCAATTTAAGCCCATATGAATGGCACTCAGGCACCCATTTATCGAATTGTATTTGGAGTCATTTTGTGAGTATTGTCTTTTCTTTTTTTTTCCTTTTTTATAACTGTTTTGAGATATAATATTTGGATTGTACATTGGGATTTGCTAACCTTATGATTGTCTTTCAACACTTTTAAACACCTTTTTAAGTTTTTCACAGTTTCTCTGTCTTGTGAGGCATTTTGGAGCTGTTTAGGTTTTTCTTGAACTTGTTTCACCATTTTTGGTTCTACTCAAGTCAAAGAATAACCTGAACTGGAGGAGCCACTTCTGGACTGTCCACTGAAGTTTCTGACGTATTTTTATTGTCTTTTTAAATGGCCCCTTTTTCATTTTTTCCTGTTTATAAAATATAACGGAATATATAAAATATAACAAAATATTACATGCATCTGACTATGGTAAAGATAAGCTCAAAAATACTCTAAAGTATTTCTTATTGGATGTACTTTCTGCATTCAGGTGACCCCTCACTGTGCAATTGTATTAAAAATTTTACATTTCTATGAGTACATTGAAACCTACAGCAATATATCTTAAACCATATAAAATTCTCCCAGGTCCTTGTGCCGAGTCTAAGATATCAGTTTTCTGTGGAAACTCGTTTACTTCTTGAATCTTTGCATAGAAATTTCAAAGCTCCAGAACTGACTACTACAGAAACCAAATTTTGTCCTCTACTGATTGTGAAGTTTCACACATCATATCACATTTTCAGATTTTACACCAATCCTGCTATCTGGCAGCTCAGTGCATTTAATGGTTCTACTTTAGTTTGTCTGCTTTTTGCACTTGCACATGATCTCTGACAGTTACCAATAGATCTTCAGAATTATCAAAAAATGAAGAAAAATGAGGTCTTATATCAGTAGTTAAAGTTCCAAAAATGTCACAAAAGAACAACAGGCTAATATTATGGCAATATTTAAATTACATATAAAAACCAAACAATTTTTTGGACAAAAAAATTATAAAAAAATAAAAACAGTGTTGTGTTCTTCTGAACTAAAGGAGAGTCGAGGACATTTAAAGTACACAGGAAAGTATATGTGCATGTGCTTCTCACCCTAATCTATAACTCACATTTTTTTTTTTAAAACAACCTGCCAGTTACTGAAAGCTCCACCCAGCTCTCCAGCCTTCTCAGTTCCTTCAGAACTAACAGCAGGGGCAGAGTATCCGCTCCATTACTTATTAGTGTAGCTGAAGAACACCATTTCCTCCTTGTGGCTGATAAAATATTAATCAAAACAGAGGAACAGAGTGATTCTCCCAGTGTGGATGTCTTCTAATGGTAATACATGGAGATCGGAGAGAGAGGGAGGCGGAGGTCGTCTAATAGCTTCTGAAAGAGGGGAGGTAAGGGGTTGTGGGAAACAGGGGTGGCAGGGGGGAGCAAAAGTCTATATTACTGAGAAATAAAAATCAAAGACCCCCAATTAATTAAAAAAAACTTTATCTTTAATAGCTGACTAGCAGTAAATTCTAGCATCCTGGCAAGAAATCTAGCCTGAAGATTTAAAGTACCATGCAGGCTTCTCTTTTTAACGTAATACATTAACAAAGTACATTTCATGAAAACATTGATCTCAGCTATATGTGTCTATTTGGACTCCGAAAAATAGTAAATTGTATTAAAATGTTTGTTAAAGCCTCCAGATATTTATACTTCTGTAAATGAAAATAAAGTATTACATTATTTGCACTTTGACAAATTACTTGGATGTGGTAAATCCAAAAAGTAGACACGGTTTCTGTATCATACATAGAATGTATTAGCCTAAAACACATTAAAAGTACTCTACTGAACACCATGAAGCTCCTTGGATCAGTACCCATAATAAAGACAGTATGCAATATCAAATACCAGAAACTGAAACTGGTTTGCATCACAAAAACTATGGACATTTTAATCTGAGGCTGGTTTATTTCTGTAGATTTCTGTATTAGATACAGAAATATGCTTTTAATACAATTTTTAAGAAAGAATATCAAAGCATGTCTTGATGGGTATCTCATTTGATTCTGAAATATACTCACTACCATGTTATCAATAATCTGTTTACACTTTTCAATGGCAGATGATTGAGCTCTAAGGAAATATTTAGTCTGTTAAACTCAGACAGAGTAACCACTATTGCATGCACACAGAAATGTTTCAGAATTAACAATCCAGATGTCAAGTCAAGTCAAGTTGGGGAGTATGCACTGGTACAGTGTGTTGCCGCACCCACTACACGACGAAACGACTTGGGATCCTAGTTGGCAACTCCCCAGGCAGACATGCGGTCCAGTCCTACCCTCCATCTTCCACAGCCAGGTGTTAGGTGGGCGACCCCTTGGCCTGGTCCAGCCACTTGGGTTCCCAACAATGAGGATCTTATGAGCCGGATCACCCTTGGGGAAACGCGCCACATGGCCGTAGTGCCGTAACTGACGCTCCATCACAATGCAGGTAATGGGCCTCATTTGGGACTCCATTATCAACCGATCTATCTACACGAAGTCAAACCAACGGTACCCAATGATTTTCCGGAGAGACACAGTACCAAAGGAGTCCAGTCTTCATCTCAGGTCACTGGATAGCATCCATGTCTAACAACCATATAGCAAGACTGGAAGCACCAGGACTCTAAAGACTTGGACCTTCGTCCTTTTGCATAGATATCAGGAGCGCCACACACCCCTTTCCAGTGACCTCATGAACCCCCATGCTGTCCTAATCCATCTACTGACTTCACAGGAAGAGTCACCAGAGACAGGAATGTCACTGCCAAGGTAAGTAAACCTCTCAACAAGGTCAACACTCTCCCCACAAACAGACACACTGTTGATGGCTGTGCCCATGAGGTCATTAAAGGCCTGGATCTTGGTTTTTATCCAGGGCACTCGCAAGCCCAGACACTCAGACTCCTCACTCAGTCTCTCGAGCGCCCCGATCAGAGCCTCCATTGACTCCGCGAAGATCACAGCATTGTCAACAAAGTCAAAATCAGTGAATCTTTTTTCACCAACAGATGCCCCACAGCCGCTGGACCCCACAACCTTGCCCAACACCCAGTCCATACAAGCATTGAACAGAGTAGGAGCAAGAACACACCCCTGACAAACCCCAGAATCAACTGGGAAAAACGCAGTGGTCCTGCCTTCACTCTGCACAGCACTCACAGTACCAGTGTATAGGCCGGCCATGATATCCAGCAACCTTGAGGAGATCCTGCGAATCCTCAGGATGTGCCACTGGGCAGCTCAATCAACTGAGTCGAACGCTTTGTGAAAATTGACAAAGGCTGCAAAGAAACTCTGCTGATATTCGCGTTTGCGCTCTATGAGAACCCTCAGTGCCAGGATGCGGTCGACGGTTGACTTCTTAAGCATAAACCCAGACTGTTCCGGTCGCTGGTAGGTGAGCAAGTGATCACAGATCCTATTGAGGATGGCCCTAGCAAGGATTTTACCCGGTGACAGTGCCGGGTAAGGTCCTTGCTAATCCAGATATACTTATATAAAATTTCTCAACACTGCCACATCTTCATTTGAAAATTTTGCAGTAAGCTAGGCATTTATTACAACAATGCTATACTCATATTGCCTACATTGATGTGGTTAAAAAAGGAACTGAAAATGAAAAAAATATGTACTAAACAAGAGGTAAAACTTTTAAATCAATTCTCCTGTTTCAGGGATGCTGTTTTAAGAGAGGGGTATAAGCTCTCATCCAAACAAATGTAAATGAAATACTCACAGTTATTGTAATTGTTGAACTTTATCTCCACCTTGAGTGAGATGGCACTCACAACCATGTTAACCTGGGTTCAAATCCTGTGTCTCTTCACTCTTAACTCTTTGAGGGCTGAATAACTTTTTCCAAAAAACACAGTTTTCTGAAAAGTATTGAAAGCAACAGTTTCCCACAGAAATCAACATAAAATGTAAGTTGCTGTGTTCTGTGGCCACCAGTTCACCAGAAATGTGTGACAAGCTACCTGCCAGGCTGTCATTGCAATATTCGGGGGTGGCAGCAGCTATCACGGTCACAGTACATGACAATCTTTTTTTACCTCTTGTCATTGGAAGTGGCTGTCCTCCCAGGCGAGCACTGCCATAGGCACATCAGTTACACAAACATGTTCAGCACCAGAATCAGCTCATGCTGGTACCTCACATTCATTTTCAATCACTTGTATCATAATTGGAGTCTGATACGTCAAAGTCCAATTCAATTACACAAATAATATGTAAAGCGTCGTCCACAAACTATTTTGCTTTACGCATTCGCCTTGATTGCTCGTCAGATGTTGATGCCATGTTTGCCATTGTCTGCTCCTCGCTACTTATGTGAACACAGGGAATCTTAGTGAAACGATTGAAGCTAAATTTCTTTCTAGAAAAGAGAGTCCAACTAAAATATAACAGTGGGTTTGGTCACCGTTTAATTACCACCGTCAATCCCTTCTTTTAACAAAAGTCGACATCAGCCGTGAAAGAGTTAAAGAAGTCTGCATGTTATCCCTGTGTCTGTGTGGGATTTCCGTCTGCAACTAATACCAAATACAAATATTGACCTGGTTTAAGTTTGGGGGAGTGTGTGAGTGGGCCCTGCAATAATTTGGCCCCCTGTTCTAGGTTAGTTTCTGCCTTGTACTCAATGCTACATGGATAAGTTTTCAGATTTGAGAATGTTATTTCTGTTTCCATCATTTTTCATTACTGTGTTTATGTTAAATAAGACCTATATAAAATATGAAAGGCTCTCAGTCTGTCAAACAAAAACTTGCAAAACACTTATCATTGGACCTTGATCTTGGTCTTCATCGTGGTGATAAGCATGACATGACCAATTAATTGGATGTGCAGGCTGCTTTAGCCATGTAATTGGGCTTTGGATCTTTATCAAAAGCAAGTGACATAGAGGTGATGTACAATGGCTGACAGGAAAAAAAAAAACAGCCATACATACACATATCATGACTCACAGAAAATGAACATTAGCAACATCTGCTGACAGTGAAGCGCATTTCACAGGACACTCAACTACATACCATTATGCCATGTAAAACAACACAATCAGATTTCAGCTCACTATCAAGCCAAAAGCAGGAGCTGCTTCATTAAAGATGAATAAGAAATGTGGAGATGACAGGACACTGCCACGCATAACAAACTGATGGATCAGCTTGAATGTTGAGCCTTTGATCGACAGTATAAACTGCAGAATAAGAAGAACAGAAGCTCAGCAATAAAGTGTGATATACAAAATGTGAGTACTGACAAAAAAAAAAAAACAAACAACACACCATAACCTCCTCAGGATGTGCAAGAACAAACTATTTGCAACACATATGTGATATCAACAGCTGTAAGCACCACACACATAGCGGAAGGCTACAGAATGCAAGAATGAGAACAACAGAAACAGCCATGCCAACAAACACACACAGTACTTTAGACATTTTATGACCACTGCTTAGGAGAGCCAAAGAAAGTCATACACCACCCAAGAACTGGAGGTGCCAGCTACCTCTGCCATGTAATTAAACTTTAGGTTCTATGCAAGTCATATACTCTGAGCATAAAAGACATTCATACACACTGTTAGTGCATCAAAAAGTGGTGGCACCTTTGGTGGAGTATCCTGGGGTGCTGTATTTTGCAAACAGCACAAGAACCACCTGTTTTTAAGGACCAAAAGTCTGGGTGTTTTCTAGTTTATAAGAAAATTCAATTAATGCTAAGCTTGTAAAACACTGGAAAAGGTGGGTGGAGATTTTGGATTGATTTCATAATCTATATTACTATATCTCACATTTTTATGGCAAGTCTCTATATAATGTAAATATTATAATTAATAATAAATGTACTACTGCCTTACTTTTCCCACTTTAGCGAATATCATCAGATAAGAGCAACCACATGCACCTGTCAATCATATTGTCACAGCTTAGTATGAACAACCATATTCAGTTTTTTTTGCACTTTTAGTAATTCAACTGCATTACTGTTGAACCTTAAGAGACATGACAAAGTAAAGCCTACTGACATCCAGAGTCAGAAAGCCGATAAGTAGACAGTGTGTTTGAAATATCACATGTCTGAACTCTGACTAGGCTTCATAAGTACTGTATTTCACATTAATCAGTCAATCATTCCCAGTGTGCTAGAATAGCAAAAACATTTTGCCAGAGAAACCTATGAGATATGACAAAATAAACTCCAAAGATACACAGCATCAACATTCAGGTGTTTCTAAATAGAACACTTAATGATACATTTTAATAGCAGATAAAATAAAACTGTGTTGTTGGAGAGGGCAGGAGTATTTACTGTATTATTTCATAATATTCAGCGAAAAAACATTCCTGAATTGTGGTAATTAATTCATAAGTTAAAATATAGGAAAAAAAACACATTTTTAAGAAACCATATTTATTACTAGCTTTTGAGCACATCAGGCCACGTGCCAGTTCTACTTTTGTTCAGGAAATTAACTTTTATTTATTACTTCATTAGTCAATGACCATGAGCAAAAAAACTGAGAAATAGTCATCTTTATGAAGTACACTTAAAATATTGTATGCTTAATTGTTTCTGTGTTTTGAATATTATGTGAAAAGTGATTATATGGCAATAGCGAAAGGTGTATAAAAAACAAACTATCGTCACACATGAGCATCAGAAGGTCACACTCCGAAGCTCACCTAACGTATATAATAGCACCTGAAGATAAGATGGGGTGCTGGCGCTAATCTTGTTCTCTTTCCTTCCCTCCACAGTGCCAAGAAGTCACACAGTGAGGGTAGATGACTCCACCGCCTCTATGTTCAGAGGCCCATGGAAGGAGACATCATTATATGATCAGAGCACTCTGCAGGACAGAGCTCTATCCTTGTGATCTACCACCACCTTCATTTAAGCCCTAAAAGGCAATCTACTTTTAATTTCATTTGCACCACATAACAACTGTTCATTTTATCTCTATGCAAAGAGTATTTGAGAATTAAATGGAGGCAACTAAGTTGGTGCCCTCACAAAGTAGCATAGAAAGGAAGACATTTGAAACAATGACCTCAGATATAAGTACATATTGTTAGTAGATGGCAGAAACACTTTGAGGAACCCCTGCAAATTCCTTGGAGGAGGTAGTGCTCGAAGCACTGATGGCAGCTGGAACCGTATCTGTTATTGAGGAAACTAAGGTTAAAAAAAGAAGATCTGAACTGAAATGCTGAAAGCCCTGGGTATTGTGGGGTTTCTTGGATAAACTGTATATTCACTGCTGTATGGAAGTAAGGAACAGTACCTCAGGACTGGTAGACTAGAGTGGTAGTCACAACTTTTAAAAAAAGGGAACAAGAGGTTGGACTCCAATCACTGATTAGTCATACTCCTCAGTCCTCCTGTGAATGCCTATGCTAGGGTTGAGAAGCAGAAATCCCAATAATTGAACCTCAGTTATAGGAATCTGTGGCCAAAGGATTGAGGGAATCTGCCAAACCTGCATGCATGCTATGTGATCCTATGATCATCTTGTGGAAGGTGCTACCAGCATGTGGAATTTCAGAGCCCCTGAAATATGAAATCCAGTCCTTGTATTTCGATAGTGAGATTTGTGTTTGGATACTTTGTGTTAAGTTGAGTTTTTTCACTAGGATGCTTCAGTCTGCCAAGGATAGGTGAATCCAGTATTCTTGGGTTTCTGAAGCTCTTGGAATGATATCGAAGTTGTTGTTTAAGGAAAATCATTTACCTTAGACCAATCAGCTTTAAACTCAGCCTCTGACACTATATTCACTTTACTAAGGGAACCTTTTTTTCATAATATGTTACAAAAAATGTAAAAAAAAACATGTGCCTTCATAAAGTCAATCCTTTACGAAGTCAAAGACTAACTTTAAACCAGGTTAGTTAAAGCTGAATGACAGACCTGGAAAACAACTTTTGTGTTGTTCCAAGAACCACAGAAATCCAAGATACCTGGCTCAGTCCAGGGACAAAGGACTCAGGGACTACAGCTAGACTGAAAGTTGGTGCTACAGAAGTCTGGTTTGCCCTGCTCACCCTTGCACTGACAAGATCCTTCACCAGGAAAAACAGTAAATAAAATGAAAATAAATTACTCTGACTTTCCACACTTAACTGAATAACTTTAGGAAAAGGAAAAAAAATACTGTGCAAAGCATATGATAAAATGTTTATAAAATGAAGATATCAATTATGAAACACTATTTTCTCAAAGACGAATATGGAACAGTTTTTACTTTACTTATTGCACTACCCAATAGTGATGATACATGCAACAAATTATGAAAAACGAATAATTGTCAACAGTCACTCCCTTTGATCCTCTCATTAAATCTTAGCCTCAATGAAGTTGCCATTATGAACTAATTAACTTGCTAAAATATCCCGAAGCAACTTAGGATTTTGTTTTTTAATTATAAATAATTTTAGAAAGCATGTGTATGTAACCTTCATGTTTTTGCTTCATTTTTAAAGTTTTCTTAGGCTGCTTGGATTCAAATCAACTGCTCACTATTTTGTAAATGAAGGAGAACAGGAAGGTATTTATAAAAACAGAATTATGTATAGTGATTCCTTTTTTCCCCACATATTTAATGTAATAAAAAAAAAGTCAGTTTTTCTTTAAAAGTAAAAAATAATCATCAAACATTTATTAAGAAACAAGATTATCTTGAAGAAAATGAGCAATCCAATCTAGTCAAGAGACAAAGGCCTGCTCTTCTAGCACTGGATATGAAAACAACTGTAGATTGGGTTCCAATGAATTTACTTATATTTTTCAGAAATGCTTGCTACCTGTGTCCCTGGATTGGATTAAGGGAGACAGAGAATGCATGTAATAATGTACAGTATGTATATGCATGTTTATATTGTATCATTACATCAATCACATGTATCTCAAACATAAAATTCTCCCAACACCCCAACTACTTCCATGATCCAAAGGTTTAAACTTACTAAAGGATTGCATGGGGTGGCTGCCTTCTGTTAATCTGTTGTAAACAATGATTTGAAATTTTTGAGGTAAGGAATAATAATATAATAATAATTGATTTTATTTATGTAGCACCTTTCCCATGCTCAAGGAAATATCATGGTAAGGTTGTCAGACTCTCTAAGCATGGTGCTGGACAGTATTTCTTGTTGATTGGCATTTGCAAGTAAGAACTTCACTAAACTCCAATAGCTATGATGCTGTAACCCTTAAATCTACAGAACGATATAAAATTCTCACACCTGCTTAATCCAGGGTTATGGAGTGCTGAAGCCTATGGTGACAGTATCAGCCACAAGAAAACAAGTAACCCATTAATATACAATATTATTGTATACAATATTATAAAACAACATTACCCTATGTGAAAACCATATTCACAAATTAAATTTAACAAGGTGTACTGAACAGTTTAACAGTGCTTCATGGAATCTAATTCACTTTTGCTCAGTCTAACAATGGTTTTTCCAGTTTGGTATATGGTCTTGATCCTAATCTATCTGTTCTTTTGTCATCCATCCATCCATTTTCCAGCCCGCTGAATCCTAACTACAGGGTCACGGGGGTCTGCTGGAGCCAATCCCAGCCAACACAGGGCACAAGGCAGGAACCAATCCTGGGCAGGGTGCCAACCCACCGCAGAACACATGCCCCGATTAATTTAGTCATGCTACTTTTTTGGCAATACCTGTTGGGGTGCATCTTAAAGGGAAACTTTGGGACTTTGTAAGATAGGTATCTAGTATAATAAAACAGCTGCAATGAATGGTTCTGAGGTGGAAACCACAATACTGTGGCATTTCATGATGACAAGAACTCCTGGAAATGATTTGAATCATTACTTTTAAGAACTGCTGAATAGCTTTTATCATATGGAATATTTTAAAGTTAAACCTTAATATACAACTGTTCTAAAAAATGTATCAGTTAATAGCAATAACGGTTGGAAAATTGAAATATCTCTGGCAGTTTATAAGTGGCTTCCTTGCATGTTTTGGATTTTTTTTTTATCTGATCAGTTTTAATTTCTCCATAAATGTTTTCTTCTAATTACATAACCTAGCATAATGAAATGTAATTAAATGATTAGTATACATAATGAGTACAACACAATGATAATTAGATACATAAATTAATTAATAATTAATGAAATACAGATAAATCATGCATGGGTTACAGAGATTTTCCCAAAAAAAAAAAAAAACAGCTGCATTTCTCAGACGAGCTCCATTTCTATCCGAGGCAAATTCGTGCCTTCCTTATGTCCACTAATATTACAGTAGGCTTTAGCTCCCTGTGACCCATGCTGATTTAATCAATCACAGCATAAATATTCAAGCTGTATTCAAATTAATATTTGATACTGGATGTAATTAGAACACTAGAACCTTTGACAACCAAATTAGTGTAGACAAATTTCCATAAATCATTACATTTTACAGTCATATGAAAATAGGCTAAAGAAGACACAGAATATAAAATAAGCTGTATTCACTCCTCCTGTGTGCACAGTATATAACAGAGACTCCAATCCCACATCCATAACTTGGACTTCAGCCTCAACAGTCTCTATTTGTAGAAATCATTTTTCTTGTTTTACATGACATACAAGTCAAAACTTGAGCTTCATTCTGTATCTTGTCCAAGTGTACCTTCAGCTTTGTCAACTACAATCTTATCTAAGAATCAGCAGACATTTTTACCTTTGTCACTTTAAATGCAGAAGTGTTCTGGTGACAAAGTGGTTAGCACAGTTCCAGTAGACTATATTTGAATCCTCACAAAACAACTGTGCCAGCTTCCATTCCATATTCCAAGGCCATGCATGTTAATTTGAAGGATGCACAATTAAAATCTTCCTTGTTTACTTAAAAAAATGAGGATGCCTTCTAAGCGCACCCATTGTGTAGAAGAGTAGTGCATAAATATGATCATAAGTAAGTTCTCAGATAACTTTAGTTGTTCTTGTTTGCCAACTTTTGGGATTGATGCCATTACTATAACAAAGGGAAGAAGTGCCACAAGGAGCATGAAGGCTGAAGCGTGATTAAATGCCACAATAACCAAATAGGTAATTTTGTTTCATTTGTGGAACCATATAAATATGCCTTGGCTAGAAATGAATGAGAAAGCAAGTAACCAAAGACTAAAATTTCAGGTAAGGAATCTTTTAAACTGATCAAATGCCTCAAACATGAAATTATGAATAATGTCTGCTGGCTGTTTCAAAAAGCTGGGTAATTCCAAACCTTTTCAGAAATATTCTAATAAGAGGCAGGAAGAACGGGACTTAAAGGAAATGTAGCTGTCAGAGTCATAAGACATATCAAAGTCCTGCTGCAAACATAAACATTTATGCTGGATTGACTTTGTTGCTTTTTATTTGTTAAAGAATCAAGTATCTCTAAACTGTATATCCATTTTCAGTAGCCCATTAACTTTTGCTGATGACACTGATTGGAGGGTTATGGAAAATATATGCCTATCCTGGTGAGTTCAGGAATAAGGCAGAAACTAGTCTCCTAGATCAGATTAATCTGCTTGTTCTTTTGCAACTAAAATAAAATGGCATTAAAAAAGGGGAATCACTAGTTGTAGTAGTTATGGAGAAGACCCCGCTGTAAGTCCAAGTTCAATGGATTACTCTTCTTCCACTACAGTTAAAAAAAAAAACACATAGATCTTATATTCTGATTATATGCTCTATGGATGAAATTCTTTTCTTCAAAATTGAACACTACTTTTTATTTTCCATCAATTTCCAACCATGTTCAGCCCCATTCCATTGTAGGGGATAGAGTCTAAACCTGGAACTATTTGGTGCAAGGTGGCAACCAGCCATGGAACAGCAAATAGTCCATCAGAGCACAAACTATTTCTTAACAGGCCAATTTAAAGCTGCCAATCTATGTAATATGATACATTCTGGGGGCCTGTGAAAACTGAATTAAATTAAGAGAATCCCAGACAAACTCAATATGGACAGTGACGGGGCTGAGTTTCAAACTCATTCTTCTTGATACATCCACGGTAACCACTGCACCACCATGCCATATTTAAACTGTTAAAGGGATTTTCCACCAAAAATAGATCATTTCTGGGTCTGTTACTTACCCAGCTGTTTGTAGTGATGGCCAAGAAAAATGTTTAACCTGATGTTTTTTGAGGAAATGGAGCTAAAGAAATTCCTAATGCAAAAGGCTTTAGTGGTGACCCAGCCAGAATGACAGCAAATAATATGAAAACATGTATATATATATATATATATATATATATATATATATATATATATATATATATATATATATATATATATATATATATATATATATATATATATACACTCACCTAAAGGATTATTAGGAACACCATACTAATACGGTGTTTGACGCCCTTTCGCCTTTAGAACTGCCTTAATTCTACGTGGCATTGATTCAACAAGGTGCTGAAAGCATTCTTTAGAAATGTTGGCCCATATTGATAGGATAGCATCTTGCAGTTGATGGAGATTTGTGGGATGCACATCCAGGGCACGAAGCTCCCATTCCACCATATCCCAAAGATGCTCTATTGGGTTGAGATCTGGTGACTGTGGGGACCATTTTAGTACAGTGAACTCATTGTCATGTTCAAGAAACCAATTTGAAATGATTCGAGCTTTGTGACATGGTGCATTATCCTGCTGGAAGTAGCCATCAGAGGATGGGTACATGGTGGTGATGAAGGGATGGACATGGTCAGAAACAATGCTCAGGTAGCCCGTGGCATTTAAATGATGCCCAATTGGCACTAAGGGGTCTAAAGTGTGCCAAGAAAACATCCCCCATACCATTACACCACCACCACCAGCCTGCACAGTGGTAACAAGGCATGATGGATCCATGTTCTCATTCTGTTTACGCCAAATTCTGACTCTACCATTTGAATGTCTCAACAGAAATCGAGACTCAGCAGACCAGGCAACATTTTTCCAAGCTTCAACTGTCCAATTTTGGTGAGCTTGTGCAAATTGTAGCCTCTTTTTCCTATTTGTAGTGGAGATGAGTGGTACCCGGTGGGGTCTTCAGCTTTTGTAGCCCATTCGCCTCAAGGTTGTGCGTGTTGTGGCTTCACAAATGCTTTGCTGCATATCTCGGTTGTAACGAGTGGTTATTTCAGTCAAAGTTGCTCTTCTATCAGCTTGAATCAGTCGGCCCATTCTCCTCTTACCTCTAGCATTAACAAGGCATTTTCGCCCACAGGAATGCCGCATACTGGATGTTTTTCTCTTTTCACACCATTCTTTGTAAACCCTAGCAATGGTTGTGCGTGAAAATGCCAGTAACTGAGCAGATTGTGAAATACTCAGACCAGCCCGTCTGGCACCAACAACCATGCCATGCTCAAAATTGCTTAAATCACCTTTCTTTCCCATGCTGACATTCAGGTTGGAGTTCAGGAGATTTTCTTGACCAGGACCACACGCCTAAATGCATTGAAGCAACTGCTATGTGATTGGTTGATTAGATAATTGCATTAATGAGAAACTGAACAGGTGCTCCTAATAATCCTTTAGGTGAGTGTATATAGTTACTTGTGTCATATAATCCATATGCTAGATATCCAGTTATATGCTAAAATCTCCCCAAACATATGCTTTTTGGCTACTTTTTAAAAAAACATTTTGTTAAAAATACTATTGTGCACAGGAGAGAATTGTCTTAAAACAGAATTGAGTTTTTGAATTGAAGATCTCCCACCCTCCTCACTCATCAGTCAGGAATCTGATGCAATAGCTCATATACTGGCTACCATGACTCTTCACGTGATATCAATGTTGTCAAGTGTGGTCTGAAAGAGGTAAAAAAAAATTAGAGATTAACAGTTAAAGAAACTCAAGTATAGAAATTATCAGGCAAACAGTAAGCCTTCAAACATGAGGTCAATTGAACAGTATTGCCACATAAACTGCCAATGAGAACCCTGGAAATTATATGTGGTTTGTTGACCAATAAATGATGGGAGAGGCAGGTCTTCAATTCAAAAGCTTCAAGTCATTTGAACATGCTTTTATCTGGTGGAGGAAAGCATTTTCCAGAAATGGTTTAATTAACAATATTGTAGCCAAAATACATGTGTTTGGGATATTGTAAACATACAGCTGGGCACCTGACTTGAATTATGCAACCCAAGTCATTCTAGATTTTCTTCATGAAAATTTTGATATGGCTGGATGTAGTTCAAGAACTAGTTGAAGCCCACTGTACCAGGAATTCAGTGATTTCCATTCTGTATGCAAACATGAAGTTTTTCTCAGCCATCACTAAAAATAACATGGGGTAATTAGCCATTTGCAAAGAATCATTATTATTATTATTATTTCTGGGAGGAGTATTCCTGTAATTACAAAATAAAAAGCCTAAAACCTATGAAATAAACTTTGAAATATTTCAAACATGGGGCCAAGTTTCTTTTCTTTTGTGGTGTTCATTGACAAAATTATTCTTGCCACAGACAATAAACACTATTCCTCATTCAAGGAATCCTTAGCTTAGCTTTCCATATACTGAAAACAATAACAAAAACAATGCTGAAGTAGCATACGACTTTATTAATTTATAATATCTTGCTTTTTTGGACTGCTTTCAATGTAACATCAAAGAAATCATTTTGAAATGGTTTCCTCTATCAACGGAGTGAGAGTAATCCCAGGAGATGTGGGATTCAAAGACTGTGGGTATTAGGACCGTACAAAACCATTCTAAGTCTCAAGGGCAATCGAAGAGTAGTAAAAACGCAAGTCACCCCAAGGGGCTGATTAGCAATCCATATTTAAATTCCAAAGTACATAATGCAACGGGTTATTATTATAAGGAACACATTTGCTTGAGACAGTTACACTATTGAAGATAAAGTGGAGGGGGAAGGGGGGTTAGGGGTTAGGATAGATGATTGAGCATCGCTGCTCTAAATGGACAAGCAACATACAAAGCATCCACAGATGGCCAGGCACACATTTCAGTTCTTATCCTTTACATTTTAAAAATGTGCAACTATTAGGAAATGGATTCATTTGAGGCATGTTTACAGAAGAAGGCTACAGATCATAGTTATTTAACACAAATAAAAAACTTACTGCTAAGGATATAAAAAGTTCACAAAGATTACCTAGACGAAAGCATTAGACATGCATGACAAAGACATGACTGAGTGAGAAGGAAAGACAATAAAAAGCTATTTATTGTGTTTCACTCATTGTGTTACCATGTTTATTGTAAACCAATAAAGCTGGCTAACCTTGAAAGATCAATCAATGCTTATTTAAAATATCATTGATTAACAGTTCTGATTATTGATCATGTCATGGTTCTCAAACAAGTCTGATGCAACTGATAAGAGGTTACCTTAGAAAGTGGAATTATATTTACGCAGGGCGTTTTATGTCAGGCACATGCCTAGACATATTCAATATATTTTCTCAGACAATATGCAAATTGCAAATCTCTTCTTCCAACTACTAACATCATAATACGTTGTCCTCAGCCTCTCAATCTGTTAATACTTACTTATAATGTGTTGCTTATAATTTAGCTTGTATACCAAGAACTTTATCATAATATTAAAATGGTATACAGTAATTGTTGCCTAGTACCATAGTGGTTAGTGCCTCACAGATCATTATGGGTTCTCCTCATGGGTTCAAATCCCTGCCCTGTCACTGTGTGTGGACTTTACATATTTATCCAATGCCCATGTGTCCATGTCTAACAATAAAATAACGAAATTAAACATCAGCTAGAGGTCCGAGACATAAGCTTTAGTCTGACAACCATTAAATTTGAAAAAAATGCTTAAGCAATATTTAAAGTATGGTAAGTTAAGTGATTGATATCAGAGGACATTTTACAAAAAGTATATTTTTATTTATATTAAACTTGAAATTAAAATATGATTCATCCAACGGCCATGGTAGTACTGCTTTCAAAACTGAAATATCTTTCAATTGTGTCCTTTGGTGGTTGTATTGTATAACAATATACAGATAGATCTTCATTTTGCATGATTTTTTTAAATGGTATTATTTGGCTGACATTTTGTCATCATTGGTACACTGCAGTGTCTCTCCATTGCTCTCATACGCAAATAATCTTTAACAACTCCCTCCATGCAGCTCAATGATCTTTATTCTGTCACATTGCCTGCCTTCTCATTCATGTTGTTGGGTCACTTGTGATCACAACACCCTCCTTCTTTTACTCAACCCGCCTCTGAGAGCTAAGGCACTTCAAGCAATGATTCATCCACACTTATGTACCGAAGCAGAGGGTCATGTCTCAAAAGTTCTGCTCTTTCAGTGCTTCATCATCTCTCTCAACTTCTTATTCACTTACACACACAAATACCCACTGCTTAGATTCTCTGCATGGCTATGCCCGTTTGACAACCTCTCTACCAAATCCATGTGTCTTCACCCAAATCTTTAAACCAAAACTAAAAACACCACTTCTCGTAACTACAAACTGCTCTGTCTATGTAGAGTTAGTAGTAATAGCGGTGGTGGTATAGTGAAATTCTCACTTGCATGTCCAACCAACATGCAACAAGTCACCACTCTCCAGTGCCATGATAAATAACGATACAGGATCAATAATTAGGTAGTGAGCTAAAACATGCCCTGTAATGGCCGGAAGCCACAACCAGGATTTCTTTGCGCCGTATGCTGGATGTTGCAGGGATAGGCAGTATAACTAGATTAAATGGGTCTGATAATGGATGGATTGATAATGTTTTGGACCACATTTGTATAACAGATTAAATCAAGTGTTACTTCATCATTGGACCATTTACTTGATAACATTGTCTTGTTGATCTCCTTCAGAGCAGTATAAATCGATCCTCTTAAAACAGGCAAGCACATCTAGAGTGTTGCACTTAATTTGTGTAGATTCTGCATTGAGAAATCTTGTAAAGCAGCCTTTGTTGATGGCTTTGAACTTTGGAATATTGAGGTAAAATGTAATAAATATACAGGTGATAGTCACTTTATACATGTACATTTATTTTCTTGTTGATTACCAGCTTTAACAGCTTGTTAAAACTGCAATAACTGCAAAAATTTCTAAATTTCAGAATGACAGTCATATTGCTTCGTCACACGTGTGTGCACAGGGAACAGCTGAATGGCTCTACTGACTGCAATTCTACCACCGTTCCAGGGGTTGGCGCGGTGTCCTAATGCCTTTTTCTCTTCCTCCCTCTGCAGACGGGTTGATTGATGGCTAGAACAACTCTGAATCTTAACAATCTTGAGACAGTTCTGTTTCAAACTCACGTCTGCAAAGATACCTCTGCAATGTTTGAATGTATTTTGTTGATTCTTAAAGTGAAAAGTCAAGATACAATGTTGCCTGAAGAAGAGGCCTGAGTTGCCTCAAAAGCTTGCAAATTGCAATCTTTGTAGTTAGCCAATAAAAGGTGCCATTTTTGCTTGACCTCTCACTACATTTATAACGGCTAACACGGTACAACACCCTAGGTGATTCTTAAAAAACAACTGTGCAGGGTGACCAGATTTATATCCCAACTCTTTATTGTTGTCATCTCTTTCTCTTACATCCTAACAAATTTTCATTGAAGCCAAAGCAATTTGTAGATTTTATTAAATTCCCTGACATAAATGGGCAATGGCCGGTTATGAGTCAGTCTAATGCAAAGTTAATGCATCCATTAATTTACGAAACATGTTTTCTACCAAACCTGTATTAGAAACATAAGGTGCAAATGCATTATCCAGTCCTGGATGGGACACTTTTGTACTACCGGGCACAGTAAGAGACACCTCTGCCAAGTCCACTTGACAGTCACTAACCTGCTTTAAACTGTCATACTAACAGAACATCAATATGGGGAACATGTGCAGATTCCTCAGACCGGGCTAGTCATTGAACCCAGATCCTTGAGCTACGAGACAAAATTATAAAATACAACTGAAGCAAAGCATACATTATTATGGAGTTTGTATGCAGTTATTTTTATCATTAATAAAAGTGTAACTGTAGTGACGCATACAGGGAGTATTTAATAACTATTACTTTGCTACAGCATTTGTCATTTCTTGACAGAAATTAGAAGGAGCCCACCAGGGGTTAGTCAAAAGTGATGAAATAAGAACAACAAGGAATTAGAAGAATTACCTTAAAATAATGTTTTTTCTTCAGGTTTAATAAGTATGGACATTTAAGGATATATCTATTTTTCATGACATATATAAAGAGGCAAGGATTGATACTGCACTGAAAATTTCAGAAGAGATGTGAATATCGAAATAACCAGAGCAAGAAATTGTCTCAACACAAACCACAGTATGCATTCAAGACCATAACTGAGAAATTTAAACAGCTTTGAAATAGCGTAAGTAAAATTGTGAATTTTTGCTTTTTGAATTTGAACCTCAACAACATTTTCATGTGGTCATTGATTAAAGATGGTGAGGAAATGGATTGAAAATTAACTCACATTAAAATAGCTTTAAAAAGTTGCATTTTAATAGATTGTACCTGGAAAATATTAACCAATAGGAAACCTTGGTGCCACCTGTACCGGTCTCTACTGTCAACTCATCTCATGTAATCCCAGTTCATCCTTCCCTGTCTAGACTCTCCTAGGTTTCCTCATAATTTGTCATGAATTAAGTAACTTTCTTAGGGTACTTTTCAATTGTTCATTTATGTCATACTGTGCACACTGAACGGTGCTATATAAAATTAAGACTGATTGAGAAATGTCACTTGCCACACAATTCAACCATATAGCTTTAATTAGTTATTTTTTAACTGGTTATTCTAAATCAGGGTTCCAATGGCACAGGCAGTCCATAAGGTGCCAGTCCATCAGAGATCACATATTCATTAACACCAGAGCCAATCAACCAAACTGAACATTTATGGGATGTATTATTATAATAATAAAACACAAATATTTGCGTAAACTACCTTAATTAAAACATAATTTAAAGTACTAAGAATATTATTGAAAAGTACCTAATACACCTAAGGCTTATTTTTCTGAAAAGAGAATATTACACAAGAAAATGAAGCGGTTGCACATAAGAAAAAGCTTGATGATGTGAGTCACAAATTTAGCCACATGAAGGCAGAAAATGCGGTGGTATTTTGAGGGCACTCATTCTGCAGTTTACCATATCAATCTCACAATCAAGAGTATCATGAAGCACATACCCTAAGCAATCTTTACAAACGCTAGAAAGCCGAGATGATGTGCTGTATCAGTTTACTGATCAGCCGTCAAGGTCAGTGGTCATCTGACGCCTTGCGAGGTTCACAGCCACACAGGAAACTGTTACTTTTTTTAAGATGCAAAATGGTGAATGTGATGCATTATCATGCAACGGATAAGGTGCACTGCTTTTACTCTACTCTGTTACAAGCTCAATGGTATTTTTACTTAAACATGTTTTCTCTTTTAGATTATATGCAGTAATCATCCAGCAGCCTTCACTTTACAAGTACATGTATCTCTCAAACAGCCTAATAAATAAGGAAAAGAGAACAGAAGGTCAGTCATGGGAGCTCTGACTTTATTTAAACTTTAGTAAACTAAGTACACGTTCCTGTTGCCTGCATTAACTGCAAACAGAAACTGCAAACCAAATTTCTTTTCCTACATTTCTGTTCTCACTCTCTACTTCTTCCACTTTCCATTCTCTTCTCTTAGTGCCACATGCTTCAGTCTCTTCATTTTCTACCTCAGCATGTCCTCTCTAGGTTGTTAAACAACATCTAATAAACTAGTAACTCTTTGTCTGTGGGAGCTGCATACCATCTCCACAGACCATAAAGACCAGATATAGCTATCTGTAAAAGACTTCAGCATGTGGATGTTTTGTGGGCACTCTACGCCCAATATCCTAAAGACAAGCTTGTTAAATCATTTAAACAGGTCCGTTATAAGTGACCCCTGCAATGTTATGTTGTCCTGTCCAGGTTTGGTATCCACCTTTTGTTCACTGTCATGACCCTGAACTGTATAAGCAGCTTGGAAAATAAATTGATACATGGATGAATGCTAAAAACAAAAACAACTCATATCGAAAAAATCAATTATCACATTTTATATAAGGAAAATCTAACAAAATTACCTTCATATCAAGTTAGATTTATTGTAAACCATAATATGTAAAAATCCAAACTGGTTGAATCAGAAGAGAGGAAACTGATACAAGGATAGATCAGGCCAAGTGTTGAGCTCTGCCATTAGAAGCCTATTTAGAATAATACAATAATGACAGAGTACATTCGGTGGGGGTGTAGGGGGGGTGGGGGGAAGAGGCGGCCTGCATTTATTATTCAGCACGCCACCCCGCCGTCTCAATCTTGACAGACCCTCTTGACAAAAGCCATCCAGCATCAGGCAGGAGTATCGAGTCCAGCTGAGGACAAATTTCAAGATGAACCTGAAATCAATTTGCCATCAAATTTTCATGCCTGTCCCGCGCTCTCTGTGGCATTTTAATTACAGCCACCCCGGGCCGGGGGTGCTAAAGATATTGACACTTAGCTCCATACAATAAACTTTATTGGCAAGCCGTGTCTGATTGCAGTACTAAACTAGAATAACAAGGAATATGTGAAGGTATATTATTCGCAGAGTGAGGAGACCACTGCTGTAAATGTTATAGTCCTGCAGATACTACAATAATAATGTTTTCATGGAATCAGCATAAGCTGCAAAAGAGCTTTCAAAAGAAATATTTTAGGTGGTCAACAAGTTTTATCACTAATATATGTAAGAGAAGCTAGTATGTGAAAGAAAAACTGACCCCGAATAAAAGGCAGGCTAGCAAAAAATGAACAATGAATGAATAATGTAATAACCAAAATAGATAGAGAAACTAAAAAAATGATAAGTCAGTCATGGAGGGCAGACCTACACAAAAAAACCCTTAAAGGGCTGCCGTTCTCATCTTCTGCTTTGGCTGCTTTTCTTATTTACAGTAAATCTAACTGTAAATTCTCATTTATATGTTGAGTAGTAGGCCAATATATACAAAAATGCAATTACTTCCAAACATTAACTTAACACATATCGGGTCATGGGGTCTAAGCCTAGCCTGGTAATATAAGACACAAGGCAGGAAGCCACCTTGGATGGGTCACCAATGGTTAAAAAAGTGAAGAATAAAAACAACAGGAAGAGCCAGTTTAAGAAGGCAAGAATAATCATTTGTAACAGTTCAAGGAAAAAAAGAGGAAAACATGCCAAAGTGTAATCAAAACTATGTAAATGACAGTAGATGGACCCATCCAATGAAGCAAAATTAAGTATTGGCAAACACTGATATGGTAAATATCAGAAGGTGGCAAACCTTAAAAAGGGGATGGAAAAAATATTTCTATTTAATTCATATACGTATCCATACTGTATAGAGCAGCAGTGCATAAAAGACTGGATTGAACTCCTAGCTTGGTTCCCATTTGGAAACTGCATGCACACATTGCACATCCACAGAATCAAAACTGATCTGACAACCTGGATCAATTTAAAGCCTCCAATTTATGGCTTACACTTGACTACACTATGACTTACACTTGATGCTGCCCTGATGGACTCTGGCCCCCCATCACACTCAATTGGACAAAACAGGTTCAGAAAATAAATGGATGTGATATATTAATAGTGTGGTGCACAAATACAAAAATGCACAAAAGAATAAATAATGGAAGTGAGACAAAAAATGCAAATACTGGAAGAAAAAAGATAACTAGTTCAAATTACTATGAATTGGTGTGGTAGTTAAGGTGTAAGAAGTTATCGGTTTTGTTCCTCTCACTAAGTAACTGTTAAACGTAATCAAGACTACATTGTAATGTGAAAAAGACTGGACTTTAGATACAGTATTTGCCTAAATGATAGAATGGTGGAATAAAAAAAGTGGCTGTCATCCTACATACAGTAATCCATCGCTATATCGCACTTCGACTTTCGCGCTTCACTCTATCGCGGATTTTATATGTAAGCATAACGAAATATATAACGCGGATTTTTCGCTGCTTCGCGGGTTCTGCGGACAATGGGTCTTTTTACTTCCTTTACATGCTTCCTCAGTTGGTTTGCCCAGTTGATTTCATACAAGGGACGCTATTGGTGGATGACTGAGAAGCTAACCAATCAGAGCATGCAGTTAAGTTCCTGTGTGCTAAATGCAGTGTTAACCAGGAAGTCTCGTCTCGCTCATTTAGCATCAACGTGTTTCGCTGTATAAAGAGTTAACTTTTGTGCTCTTTTGTGCTTATCTTTGTGCATAGTCAAGCCCTTCATTATGGCTTCAAAACGATCTGCTCCTGCTACTGCTTCAGGGGCCGTGCCCAAGTGCCAACGGAAGATGTTAACGATTGCTGAAAAGGTAAACGTTTTGGATTTGCTGAAGGTAGGGAAAAGCAACACCGCTGTAGGACGCCATTACAGCATCAATGAGGCTACGATTCTTTTTATTTAAAAAGTAGGAAAGGAATATAAGATCTACGGCCGCAGTGTCCTTTTAACCAGGGTGCAAAACAAGTTGTAAGTGGATGTAATAAGGCAGTAGTCTGGATGGAATCTGCTTTAGGGATTTGGATTGAAGAAGAATAACGCGGGTGCTACACAGTTGCCTGAAGTGGCTCCTTTAGAAGGGCTGTAACGCTCTCCTTTGTTGTGCAGTAAAATTAAACTCATCGTTATCGGACAAGTCATTGTGTCATTGTTGGTGAGTAACCATAATTAATTTTCTACTTACAGTACTTAGAACATGTACGTACGTTTAGTGTTACTGTACACACATTTTACTGTATACAATTTTTCTTGCATTGTATGTATTTATTGCTGGTGGCCTGTCTATCATAATGGCTGTAACATATGTGATATCGGAGACACTCGATATCTTTAAAATAATATTTAGGTTTTACTGTATATAAACAGTGTGTTTACATACATAATTTCAATGAATCTTACCTAATATCTAAGAGAATACAAAGGGATTATGCTGTATAACTGTGCAGGGAATATTTATAAACAGTGTGGGAGAGTTTATAAGGGCTTAAAATATACAAAAATAACCATACAAACATATGGTTTCTACTTCGCGGATTTTCACCTATTGGGGGGGTCTGGAACGCAACTCCCGCGATCGAGGAGGGATTACTGTATACAGCTTGAAAAATTCCACAAAAAATGAGAAACAATACTTATGAAGTCTCTTCATACACTGTAATACATCTGAAGCCAACACTCAAACAATCTGTCCATCGACTCAACCCACTTTTTCCAATAAGCAGTCACAGCTAAGGGTGCAAAAGTGTACAATGGAGGAAAAAGACTTCAAGTGATGGATGAAAAGTTGCCAGAAACCTCAGCCACCCTGAAGACAGCTATCAGTTGACACATTTTGAGACAATGATATTTTATTGGAGCCTTACATTATGCAGATGCAGCACATGAATAACAGCAAACTACAGCTAAAATACTGAATTTGTTCCAGAACCAGTGGTAGCGCTACTGTCTCACAGTAAGGAGACCTGGGCTCGCTTCCCGGGTCCTCCCTGCGTGGAGTTTGCATGTTCTCCCCGTGTCTGCGTGGGTTTCCTCCCACAGTCCAAAGACATGCAGGTTAGGTGCATATGTGATCCTAAACTGTCCCTGGTGTGTGGGTGTGTGTCCTGCAGTGGGCTGGCACCCTGCCCAGGGATTTGTTCCTGCTTTGCGCTGGAATTGGCTCCAGCAGACCCCCGTGACCCTGTGTTACGATATAGCGGGTTGGACAATGACTGACTAACTGACTTCCATTTTTGGTAGAGAGTATTAAATAATGACTTTCTTTAAAGAATTTTATTTCTGATTTTATTATCTATATCTGAAGAAAATCAGAAACAGAATTCTTTAAAGAAAGTCATTGTTTAAAATGGAAATTCTGGCATATTTTAGCTGTAGTTTGCTGTTATTCATGTGCTACATCTACATATTGTAAGGCTCCAATTAAATGACATTGTCTCAAAATGTTTGACTGTGTTCAGGGTCTTCAGATATATATATATATATATATATATATATATATATATATATATATACTGTATATTATATTTGCTTTAACTGTGGAATTTGGCATGTGTTTTATTTGTACTGTAGATTAGTATCCATGCTAAATATACTGTATATATATTTTTTTTCTATACTCTGGTATCTTACATTTTAGCATCTGTAATATTTACTTAAATGTGATGTTCCTGTTAATTCATGTTTGCTTTATTTTAAGCATCTAGTTTTTGAGTGGCTTTGTTTAAATTTTATTCTATGTATATCTTTGATTCTTACATTCTCGCCATTTTGTCTTGGTTTCAGATTCCTGTGCATGTGCAATACTTCTGTTATTTGTAGATAATAAAAGCAAATAAAAACATGATGTCATACAGGACCTCCAGTTTTGATGACTGTGGCATCTACAGTCGCAAACGCAGACGAGTAAGAAGACAAAGTCAGCATCATTTGAAACATACAAAGAACAAATACATTGATTTCAATTCAGTGTTACTGTAACCTTCTTTAATTGTTTATTTAATTCCAGGATTACAGGAAGGTACTTTCTTCTACCTTCCTTCTGTACACACTGACATCTCTTGCTTCTCCTCAAGACAGCTACTGCAGGACACACCATCTGTAGTCTAACAGCTGTCCTCTTGTGATGTTAGCACCTTTTCACGATGCTTTCCAAGAGTGCTGACTATGAGCAACCAAATATAACATACACGTTTTACATTTTATTTTTTTTCAAATCCACCATGTTTTACATTTAACTTTTAGTCTGTGCCATCATGAATCTTAACTTGCTCTGTGCTCCAAGATTATTTTTTTCTGTCATTCCTTGTTATCCTGCACATGAATCTTGCTGTGTTTCTGGGGACTGCTTGGAGCCTTCATGTCATCTTTTGTTTCTACTGACCAGGCTGTACATCTGTTTTTTGAGGACTGGTAGTACTCATCTGTATGTAATGGATTAAACAAAGACATTCCTCTTGAGATGCATGGATGGATTTGCTTGTAATGTCATATTGTTTCTCCCAAGTGCATCACATCCTATTTTCACTCATTTCATGATTTATTGGATATAAATTTTTCTTCCCTCGAATTCACCATCCAACATAAACATGCACAGATTTCCAATTTTTATTTCTTCATTTGATCTTGGATGTTAATAAAAATCTGCTAAAAGTATGAATGCTTTACTGGAGTTAACTTGCACTGCCGATTTTATAACTTTAGATTGTAAGTTTTGGCCTACAGGGTAACATTATAATAATATCTACAATAATAATCATATGAATACCCCATTGAGAGTTGTTTTTTGTCTGGCACTGACTGCCTGTGACCCTGAAATGGATAACCTTGTTTGAAAATACATGGGTGAATGATAATGATAATAATAACAATAATAATTCACATAATAATTCACATAACCTGTTTTAGACAATGGAGGGGCAAGTCTTGAGTCACCCCTGAACAGAGTAACAATGAACCACATGGGGGAGATAAACACAAAGAGCAATAGTGAGTACAAAAAGAAATGGAAACAATTTACCGTCCCAATGGGCCCTTCTACACAAAAGTCATACCGTCTAACAGGAAGGGTACACATAGAGTACTCCCCCAAAATAAGTCCATTACCTTTTCTCACCTCCCATACTTTTTACTACTGTCTTTGACCTCTGTTTTTCTGCCAGCTGAGTTCTTCTCTCCAGCTAACCTCCCAACTCCAAGCTCTGCGCTATACTGGTTGGAGAAGGCTTTTAAACTCACAACTATTTTCAGCTATGCCCATGATACTATACATCTACTTGGGTCAGCCTTCTAGAACTCATCCTAAGAGCACCAGGTATTCCTGCAATCATGTGTCCCACTGCTCCATTGCCCGTTTCAATGATGAGCAGGAGTCTTCTACTGACAACCTGTCTGCCCGGGTGAATTCCTGCAGAAAAGACCGTCACCTGAAATCAAGGTTGCCAGGTTCTCTGAAAATCCCCAGCCCACAGACAGCTGAATATCTAACTAATTGTTCTAGAAACCTGTCCAACAAATGACCAATTATCCTTTTTGACCATACCACATACAGAAAAAAAGCAAAACAACAGAAGAAAAGAATAATGTACAAAGAAAATCCCATTTATGATGTGAAGTGAAGGTTCCACTTTCTTTTACACATTCAGAGTTCACTTAACACTGGCAGCTTTACTGTGTGGTGCTCAAACTGCATGGCGGAATGACCTGTCTTGGAAATCCCTCCAACACACAAAACCTTTACTCACCAACTTGCTTATTGTACATACATAATAATATACTACACATCAAGTTTAAACATACATTTCGAAGTTAGTATGTCCAAGAATTTATTTTCCTGTACTTTTTTTTTTTTTTTAATAATCCAAGGTATAACCACTTATTTCTAACTTTTCAGGTCTCTTTTTCATGTAGTTTTCTTCCTTCTTTTCCTTTGGTTAGCTCTCATATTTATCAATAGTACAACTAAACAGTTAAGTTTTATTCTTTTCATAAAATGTTACTGTCTTCCTGATCTACCTCACCAAGGACTGACTAGACAGTAAGGGTGCCCTTTGAGTTGACTTGAATTTCAGGAAGTGTGTTGCCTTCTAACCCATGTGCTCAAACAAGCAATGTATTTTCAAAAGAGTTCTCCTGCCATCTCCCTCATCTGCTTGCCCACCTCTGTGCAATTTAACCATGTGAAAAACACAGACAACAAGCATGGTGCAGTCCATCTTAACATCCTGTCTGTTGTGCAGCCTTCATTCACCAAACTCAACTGTTAAAGCAGTTCACTTGGATATTACATTTATTTGACATTGTATTGTTTTAGGTTTCTGGATTTTTTTAAAGCTCGATATATTTTCTAAGAATCCCAAAAAATTGCACCCTACCTAATCAATATTATTACTGGTGGAGTTTCACGACTACCCCAATTTGGTAGGAAACATGCACATCTGTCAACAATGCCAAATCACTCCCGAAATTATTACTTCCATTCTTTGGGTAACACACTCCCCACTGACAGAGTCAACTGCTCTCGAATCTCCTAATAAATTATATAACATCTTACGGGTTCAACTGGCCATTGACATAATGTTCAAACATCTTTAAAACATTTTCAGAGCTGAATGCATATGTCAGATTATAGATGTGTATTTCAATTTTACTATAATCAACAGGGCATGACAATCTTACTTTTTCACTTTTGTGAAATGCATTATATACAAAATTAAGCAAAAATCTCATTTTTTAAAATAAATTAGTACATTTGTGTAGTAATTTGTAATAGGTGTGTCTTTTTTACATGGGCTACCTTAGTTTTCAACATACTGTCTCCAGTAGTGCAAAAGCTTTTATATGCCTTAAAAAATAAAAATAAAAATTTGTTGGAGTATAGAGACATGTGCACTAAGGGCACTGTAAGATTTAGGGGAGGAGTGCATATTGGTAACCTTGTTGGAATTTTGAGTGAACCACTGCTCAAACCTTTTAACACTCTGTTTAATCACCTATTTTATTTCTAAACGTTTGTCGAAGGTGGCAGTGGGAGGGAAAAAAACTATTAATAATTGGTTCAGGGTGTTAGCTTTCTCCACATCCACTTCTAGCACTAAAGCCCTGGAGTGCTGGAGTCCAGTAATTATGCCCCGCCCTTTCCAGACAACACTCATGTTATTCTGAGTTAGTTTATTTTCTATTTCAACTTTGTAAGCCTCTTTCATTCAGCTTTTTCTTTAGCACTTGCTGTGAGTCCTTCAGATCCTCTTTGTCACCAGATTTCAATTCTCTCTTTTTCTCATTCACAAGACTTTTTAGCTCCTTAATAATCCACGGCTTGTTGTTTGGAGAGCAACACACTGTCTTTACGGGTACCACAGTGTTGATGCAAATGTTAATATAGACTGTTGCAATACATTTTCTATACTTCTGTTTTCCAACTAGCAGAATTTGCAAAAGCACATCAGTACCACTCAAAATTTCAAAAGGCTTATTAAAAACTAGCTGTGTAAGACCATGCTGTAAAAAGCTCAGGCTTCTAGACACCATGGACACTTCAATCAATCAATCGTATCGGTTGTGCATTAGCGGCTAAGCGAGGTTCTCTTTCCTCAGCGGTTTCGTTTTCGCCGACAGGCTCGCTTCAGTTTTCTATCAGTGGCTAAGCAAGTTTCTCTCTCCTTGGAGGCTTCTTTTTGCCGATGTGCTCACCTCACTTGAGTATTAGCGGCTAAGCGAGTTTCTCTTTTCTCTGCAGTTTCACTTTAGCGACAGAGTTGCTTTCTTTGAGCTTCATGCTATAGCCTCACACTTCCAGGCCGGACAGACAGACACACACACTTCCATGCGTAGACGTTTATATATAAGATGAGAGCAGTCAAAGAAAAAACCCCGGAAAAGAGCAAAATATAATTATAATTATAAAATAAAAAATTCAGAACAAAATGAAGACATACATGGTTGTCTTAACACAAAATTATGCACTGCATACATATTTTAAAATAAAAAAAAAATTAAGTTAAAAAAAAATGATTAAAAAAATAAATAAATAAATTAAGCCACCCCAGGATTTAAACACAATACACATGCATAACTACACAAGGATATCGCCTTAATCATCTGTCAACTACCGAGGAAATTTTATACATACAAATTTTATCAACAATTTTTTTTGCACCCAATTTTGTTACTCACTTCAGAGTTAAAGATGCTAAGATTTGCACTGGGTGTGACGAGTATGTACAGGATTAGAAATGAATACATTAGAGGGTCAGCACAAGTTGGACGGTTGGGAGACAAGGTCAGAGAGGCGAGATTACGTTGGTTTAGACATGTGCAGAGGAGAGATGCTGGGTATATTGGGAGAAGAATGTTAAGGATGGAGTTGCCAGGCAAAAGGAAAAGAGGAAGGCCTAAGAGAAGTTTTATGACTGCGGTGAGCGAAGACATGCAGGTGATGGGTGTAACAGAACAAGATGCACAAGACGGAACGATATGGAAGAAGATGATCCGCTGTGGCAACCCCTAATGGGAGCAGCCAAAAGAAGAAGAATTTTTACTACTCATTTATATATTTAATATTATAAATTCCTTTATTTAAAAATCTATTAATTCATCATTTAACAAACCTACTTAAATTCAGCTGAGGTTCACAGAGCCCAGGGCCAATCTTAGCAGTATCAAGCGCAAGGCTGGAACCACAGGAGGCAGTCACACACTTTTTTAGACCTCTTGAGCTGTGAAGTGGCAGCAACAACCACTGCATCCCTGTGACATTTTTGGAATGACTAACTCATAATTTTTGTTATAAAAATAACAGGAAAGATCTCAAACTATTTCTCTAAAATTTTCAGTGAAGGTAAGAACATATAGTTTATTTTTATACATGTTTCACACATGCAATATCTAACCTTTAAAAAACGGAATTAAAACAAACCTTAACAAAATTCAATCCATCCATCCATCCATTATCCAACCTGCTACATCCTAACTGCAGGGTCACGGGGGTCTGCTGGAGCCAATCCCAGCCAACACAGGGCGCAAGGCAGGAACAAATCCTGGGCAGGGCGCCAACCTACCACAGGGCACACACACACACATACACGCACACAAACCCACACACCAGGGGCAATTTAGGATCACCAATGCACCTAACCAGCATCTCTTTGGATTGTGGGAGGAAACCGGAGCACCCGGAGGAAACCCACACAGACACGGGGAGAACAAACAAAGTCCACGTAGAGAGGACCTGAGAAGAAACCCAGGTCTCCTTACTGTGAGGCAGCTGCGCTACCACTGTCAAAAATGGAAGTTCTGGAACAAATTCAGTATTTTAGCTGTAGTTTACTGTTATTCATGTGCTCCATCTGCATAATGTAAGGCTCCACAGCGCCACCGTGCCGCCCTTAACAACCCTGTATTAAATTAATTGTAAGCCAAAAACTTGTATGGTGCTGTGAATCATAAATTCTGATTGGAGTTACCAGTTTTTGAACACATCTTTGTTATAAAGATATGGATTCAGTCTGGGGTCAAAGTAATGCATGATATCATACTATTTAGTGCAGTTTTTTTTGTCCTGTAGTCTGATGGACAGAGGCTACTCTATTATACCACAGAAGGATCTGCATGTGGAAACCATTCACAGCTTATTGACTTGATTCTGTGCACACAATTTTCATAACCTTTTGAACTCAAAACCTTTGGTCATAATGATAAGAAAAAATATAACTAAATTGAATCAAACTGGATGGAAAGAAACTTTATAATTTGCAGAATTTTGTAGAGATCGGTATTCTCTTTAACATAATAGAGTTTTCCTCTTTTCTTTTTTTTTAAACCAATCAATGCCAAAAAAACCACATTATATCCATGGTAATTCAATGTGAATAAAATCTGAAAACTTCCAAGATGTGATTACTTTCTATAGACATTGAACTGCTGAAGTGTGTCAACCTAAAAGTCACAAATTATGAAATTAAAGTTTTGAAAGTACTGGTGATTGGTTTAACTCAGTTCACACTGTAATACAGGAAATTACATCAAAAGATGACATTATTATTAAAAGAAATAATATAATTTATTAAAAAATTTAATATTTACTTGTCATGTCTAAATAGTAGAGTATTTAAAATATATTGATAAACTGCAAATGTGGAACATCTAATCAGCTTCTATATGAAAACATTTAAATAACAAAACCTTATTCTTGACTATTTCACTGGGAATCTCTCAACTAGTTTTGAGAGTCTGAACCCGGTCTTTGTCCGAGTGGAGTGTGCATAATCTCCCTGTGTCACTTATACACTTCAGGGCACGCCGTCTCAACAGGGCCAATACAGAGAGAATCTAACGTGAACTAAGAAGAAGGACACCAAGGACATCAACACGACAAATTCTCAGACTTTGCAGAATGTGCACATTCCATACTCTAGCAAGGTATTTCTCATATTTCAGTTTTGGAATATGAACCAAGGACTACTGAATTGTGTGGTATATATAATGAGGTTCTCCAACATAATATTCTTCACTCAACTTAATGCAGTTCAAGGTCCACAGTATATCCTAGTAGTAAAGACAGGATAGGACCCTGGACAAGATGCCAGACTCTTCAATCATCCTACCTTGCACATGTATAGGCTGTGGTATTTTTTTTTTGTATTTGATATTTTGTTATAATTATTTTAATAATGTAAAATGCCTTGTGATGGTGCCAAAAGTGCTATACAAAATAAAAATTAACTGAATGACTGATTGAAACCTTGTAAAATGAGTCTTAAAACTGTAATGAAATCCATTAGAGAATGTCTGCTGAATGGAAACGATAATTCAGATTACCTACAGGGAAACATGTAAAATGTCTAGATGAGTCACTGCAATGCGTTTCAAATTGCTAATGTGCTGCATTTTAAACAATGTTATCCCACAAACTTTTTGAGCATTCCTTGTACCTGTCAGCTCTGCTTGATGCATTACAGCATACAGTATTTCCTTAATTGCTGAATTTTCCTCTAAACAAGTTCATACACATCTGTACTGTAGCATCTCTGGAAGCCTGGCAAGTGTTGTGGTGAGGAGGTAGAAATGCCAGATGGTTTCCATCTTAAAACAAGTAAAGAAAAACACCTTCAGCTCACCAATGAATTTTTGAATTAGATCTGTAAAATACACTTCATGACACGGGACTTGATGGCAGCACACGTAAATATTAATGGCATGTAATTCTTTATGAGCACAATACATTCTGTTGATGATGCTTGTTTTATTTACTACTCATTTGCATCTAAAACTTAAGTACTTTGAGCTTTTACATTTTTATAAGCAATGTTTTAACTTTGAAACTGCGCTTAATTTTTTGCAGTTGAAACAGATAGCAATCCTAATCTTTACCTTCAGTACCTGGCACAGACACATTGAAATGTTTTGTTAATCTTGAGCTTAACTGAATCACACAATCTTCTAATGTAGCCCAACACATTACATAGGTATTCTATCATGAAAAACTATTTAATTTTGACAGTTCTTTTTTGATACATTGTTAAAAAGAAGAGGTAACACTTTGGTAACAAATATTTGTTATTTCTGTGTAACTCAAAACAGTTAAAATGTACATTTGAAATCAGTATGTTGTCGCATTTCTTTTATCTCTGTAAAACATCTGCATCATTTTCTTTAAATTTCCCACACCAAACCCTAATCCTAAATGGTACTGAATATCTCTGACATCCTGTAAAGAACATTTTCTGTCAAAACCCAAACAATGAAATAAGGCAGGACATTCCCTGTTTTTACACACATTATAATAACTTTGTACACTGATAAGTGAAGAAATTTTGTCTACAAAGAGCATTCACAGTGAACATCATCCCAGAAGGCTTTTATGTGTAGAGTACAATTGCTTATAACATTCAATAATGGAAGTGCCTTCTTCAGGCCTGTGATTGCATCTGTTAAGCAGGAACTGGGCAGGGAATATTAGGGGAGGTATGATGAATAGGTTTGCCTTTCAAATATTTCTTTTTACTTAAAGGACATTTAAAATGGCATAAAGGTGCTACGGAACAAAAAAAAAAAAAACTTTACATATCTGCAGTATATAACATAAGCTGACTTCTATTCATGCAGCAGCTATAAATAAAGGCAGCTTGCTTCCGGGTGAAATTAAAGGAAGTTTACCTGACTCTTTGCACTTAGATTTAAATGCTAGTCCACGACTAATCATTGACTGGCCAAGTTAGTATCTTAATATTAATGAACAATTATAGCAGATGCAGTATGTGTACAACCAAGTAAATAATTCCAAATTAATGCAAGAAGACTGTGTCAGCATCTTTGTAAAATGTTACATGAGTACAGAGCTAAATCTGTATATTAAGACTGCTTTGTACCACTGCAATCATGATAAAACAGTAACATCAGAGTCCACAGAGGGATTAAACCCACAGTACACTGTGTTCAATCTGACAGTTCCTAAGAAAGTAAAAGGTTTTTCATACAGATATTTCAGACATTATTAAAAACGTAAGGCTAATTTAAAAAATACAAACAAGTATGCATGCTACTAAAACTACTGCATAGTAACAGATGTAGTAATAATCAAAAAGCTAAAGAATGACAACCTCTAAAAGCTTTGTAAGGGGTTGACTCATTTAACACTATGAACACCAATTAAATGGTTCATTCTTTTTCTTTATGATATTTTTTTTGCATATCTCATAAAATCAATAAATGAACTCATCTAGTAGAATATACAAACAGATTAGATGTCCAGTTTAGTGGCACTTCGTATGTTCTTTTAAAATGACCCTCACATTTTGATTCTACACAGAGGCTTATCATAACCATGTCTGAGATCAAAGGATTTGTATTTCGTTCCTGGGGAGTATGCTGTCTTTTTGGAGCTTGCATGTCCACCTCACAACACATAGATGTTTGTGATAAATGGTTTCTCTAAACTGACCCATTGTGCTTAAGTAAAAATGTGTGTTTGAATACACCCTTCATTGTAAATTCCTCAATAAATTGGTTTGCTTTTACAGCTTGATACCTGTAAACCATGTAATAAACAAGTAACTTTAGGGGGAAAAAAATGGAAGGAAATCTATTTTACATAGTAGAGAACTGGTCAGCACTGCTCAATTACTCATTTATTATTTCCTTCAGAAAAATGAAAATCCACAGAGGTTTGAAAATAGTAAATACTTTTTACCATTCAACTGCCAGTAAAACAGAAGTATTCATATAATGCTCATAAATGGCTTATTTTTTATTTCAGCAAAAAGTACATTTTCTTTAATTTTCATTAAGAAGAATGATCCCCCTCATCTTTAATCTGTTTTTATTACATTGTTAAATTATGCATATATTCAAATTGCATAATAAAATCTACCCATATGCAAGCAGAGGAAAGAGAGAGAGAAATTTACATATACAAATGTTCAGCAAAGAGTTAAAAATAGCTGTTCATGAAAACAATTCTTTTATAAACATATATACACCCAGTTTAAAAGACTATATAAAACTCAAGAAATTCTCTCAGTTATGGTGCTGTTATTATAAGTTTCATTCACAGACTGCCGTAAAGCATTTTATCTCTAAAAGATGGCTTGGTAATGGAAAGGTGTATGTGTTAAAATGACAGTACCCTTTATGACAATGCAAATTTTTGTAAATTAAGTAGCCTCTAAATGTAGGTATTTTTTTTTCGGAAAGGGCTCATTTATAACACTAAGCTGCTGTGTATGTACATATCTAGAAGCTCTACTGTCTACAAGGGTAATTTCTATATACTTAGTTTTCCAACATCCACAAGAAAAATTAACACAGTCCTGACATTAATCAAATATATTGTAATAAAAAGCAAAATTATTATAGTCAATGCTTATTTTATATAGCCCCTTTCGTGCTGAACAACTTCAGTGCACTTTACTAGACAAGTACAAAGTGACAGGGAAATAGGCTCTTACAGCTGAAGCACAGGCAAGTTAAATGACTTGCTCGGGGTCATGCAGCGAGCCTGAGGTAGGATTTGAATGACTGACCTTGTAGTAACAAACTCACCTTTTTGAAACACTAGACCCCGCCCATAAATCATTCCTTTTTTTTCCCTTGAAATGCTATTTTATTTTCATAGATTTTCGGCCACAGTATCTTTGCTTCCTCTGCATGTTTTTATAGCTGAATACAGTGTGTCAGCTTTCAACTACATGTTTATATAACTGTGCCTTACAAATGTTAGTGCAAGAATATTACGCAAATTCCAATAAAAATCAGTTTTTTTATTGAAGCATAGAAATAGACTTAATTTTAAAACCACAAAATTTTGGCTAACTTTAAATACATCAAAATAATCACTGAAGATGCTGGGGGAAAAAAATCATAGAAGGTATTATATTTTCTAAATTAATTATATATTTTATAATTAAAAAAAAAAGGTAAAGTAATTGTTCTGTGGACAACAAGTACGTTAATTACTGTTACTTAACATGGGTGAGTGTGTGTTAGTGGATGTGACTGTAGTGTAGATAGCAAGAACTATATCAGAAAAATCACAAGAAATCAGCTTCATTCTACCTCTATACTGCCAGTTTTTAAATAATTAAAGGGTACTTTATTTTACATATCATTTGCCTTTGAAATGTAGTTTCCTTCTGAAACCTCTGTCTTTAAATGTGTTTCTTAACATTTTCTTTCTCCACTTTTCACTTATGACTATCTACTGTAAATATGCAGAAGTACAGATTTTTCAGTTGTAAAAGAAACATTACTATAAAAAAGGTTTAAGCACAAGCTGGTGTTTAGGTCAGGCTGCAGCAAAAAGAACTGCTTAAGTACTGACACATTTCTATACTGGATGAGTGAGTAAACAGAGGTCCAGGGGCCATCCTCAGCACCAATTAGTTGAGCACGTCTGAATATTGACTGCCGTTGAACAATTCAGAGTACACCACCACCGTCTCTTATCTGTCCTGTCTCCCCCCCGCCCCCCCCAAGCCTTAAACAGAATGCATTGTTCTTCCTACAGGACACTGGACAATGAGGTTAATGCACTCTGATTTCCGCACCCTGATTTGAGTGCAGCTTCAGAAAAGATTCTTGATGTGCAACATTTATTATGATACACTATTTCCAGTTTTAGAAAGTTGTAAACAAGCTGCCTTTTTTAACCTTGCATTTTTTGTCTTTTTATTATTTTATTATTTTTATTAAACCTTAGGTTTTTTTTAAAGGACAGTGTAAGGACAGTTAAACCACAATGCCCCCTTCTGGTCAATTTGAGCATCCTGATGTTCTATTTTCTTAATTCTAGCCCAGAGACTGCAAAATTGATGTTAGAGTAAGTATGTTTTCCTTCTTTTATTTTTTTTAAGTAAAGCATAGTGTCACATTTAAACAAAGAGCAATAATTTAATTGGCAAATTATATTAAACAGATAATTATATAAAATAAATCTTAGCACTGTCACTTATTTCATTTAAAATCGATTGGCAAACAAAACCTAAAAACTGTTTAAAGCTTTATTTTATTTTACAGTTTGATAAAACTGATTACATCTTGCCTGAAAAAGGGGCCTGAGTTGCCTCGAAAGCTTGCATATTGTACTCTTTTTAGTTAGCCAATAAAAGGTGTCATTTTGCTTGGCTTTTCTCTACAGTTTGATAAAGAAAACATTTTCATTCTGTAACATTTCTGAATACAGTAAGCAACTATGGTTTCATAGCCATATATTACTGCTTTAACTTCGTTTATAACATTTTAAAAAATATTCAGTTTTCTTTGTACTGCTCATTGATTTTATTTTTCAGATGATACACAACTACATTTGTACACCTCACTGTGAGGGGATAATCAGATAGACAGACAGACAGAAAGGGCAACAGAAGGTATTATAACAGTATTATACTATTATAATAGCAGATAATAATATATAAGGGAAAAATCTAATATATTTTATCCAGATGTACAACAGTAACTTGAAGCTCTATAGTATGTACTTCATATAAGCAGTGGTTTTGAGCATATAATGTATTAACAATGAGAAATTAAGCATTCAGCAGACTACTTAAAGCACAGTAAGAGGTGTCATCTGATTGATGAATAAGATAGAATTCAGTGTCACTACAATATATCCAAACACTCTAATAAGACGTCTGTACAATAACAAATATACTGCATACAGTTATGAACCAATGACAGCAGTCTAAACAATCATTTGCATAAAAATAATGCATATTTATCCTAATGTGTATATTAATGTGGTATTTAAATTATAATTGCTAATTCTAATTTTATTATTCTGTTCATTTAAAATTAGAATATTACTTTACAAAAACCTATTAGCAAAATGTTTGAATACTAAGTCTAATAAAAGACTATCAAACACCAAATATCAAGGTAATGCTAATTAAAAGTATACAGAACCTGTAAAATGACCTACTTGATGTAAAAATAATTCTAAAACTTTATTAGTGACTAAGGCCTTAGACATGGCTCTGGGCTCATAAACCAGCCTCTCAAACTCTCTTTTTGACGCTGTTCATTTTATCTATCTTGGCTTTGTAATCCGTGTAAACAATGGTGCCTTAGCTCTTTATTAAGATGACCTGGAATGGGTTCGACTTCCATCTAAAAAAGGCCTTCTGTTTGCTAATATTGCTTTGGTAAGAAATATTTAAGTGAAAGAAAAACCTTAAAATGAAATGCATTCAAATGGCTTCCACCTACTTCACAAAATTCTCTGGGGCAGAAAAGATAAGAAGTTATGGCTGGAGTTAAAAAACAAACTGGAAACAAAACCCAGAAAAGTAACGCATATTAGTTAAGTGTTTGACCCTTAATATGAAGCTAAGATGTATTACAGTAATTATTAGGCATATGCTTCAATCCAAACTAATTTACAAATCACAGACAATAAAAAAAGCTTGACAGAATTTAAGCAAGCTAAACCATAAAGTTTTAGGTTATACCCTTGGCACTAGCTAACAAGAAATATTACAACAAAATCATGAACAGTAAATTTGAATTCAAGTGCAAATGACATATAATTCATACAAAACAACAAAAATAAAATAAGTACACAATGATATGTTAAAAGCAAATAAAGGCATAATGACATTAGTTAGCAAAGGATGAATTTGAAGGCCTGACTCCACAAGTTAAATAAAGTCTCAAGATGTATTCTTTTTTATTCTGTTTAAAAAATGCAGATGGAATCAGCAGTTGTAAAAGTATTGGAAAGTCTCTTTCTCTGCTATATTGCTAGACTAATGAAGTGGAAATTAGTAGATTTGCACTCCATGACCAATAGGTTTTCCTCAAAAACTTAACCCATATTTTAAAAGCACCTAACCCACATATAATTCAACAGGCTTGTAAGGTTTTAGCTTAAGTGCTCAGGGTTTTGTCAGCTATCACATATGAAAGCATAGGCATGTAAATGGATACCTAGAGGTAAAACTAGGCCACAAATGTGAAATCACAAAGACTGGATGAACTTTAGGTGCCTACCAAAGCAGCACAGTCACAAAGTTAAAGGAGTATGGTCCCACCAGAACTGGCTTTGATTTGTCTATCATTCCTGAATTTGAAAGGTAAAAAGTTGAATAAACCAAAGAGGTCGATAAAAGGGTCATTGTAGTTCTAATAGGTAGGGCTCCAAGGCTGAGATGGAAGAAGCTGACCAGCTGCCAGCAAGAGATTTTTTTTTTAAACCCAGTCAGGGCAGAGTGGAAATAAATCTTTATGTAACTAAGCGTATAAGAGACATAACAAACATGTAAGAACTAAGCATTTGTGGTCTGATGAAACAAAATTATAATCTCTTAGTTTAAATACAAAGGCAACACATTTCGTTGCTCAGGTCACAGCAAATCTACCATAAAGCAAGAAGCAGGAAACACCAGGTTATTGGCCATTTTTCACTGGAAGGGACTACAAAGCTTGTTAGCATACAGTGCATATATTGGTGTTAAATACAAGCAAAGCCTTGGTAAAAAATACTTAATTCTGCAACCACCTGAAGTTTAAACTAATGTTCTCCTGTTCCATAGATAATGACACACAGAAAGAAGAAGCAACACAAAAGTAAATTAGAAAAAAGAAACTGAATGTTCAAGAGTAACCCAATCAAAGTCAAAACCTAATCCAAATGATAATTATATGTTGCAAGTTCAGTATTTTAAAATACGTGATGCTAAAATCAACAGATTTAATGAATTAAAATTCAGTTTTAAGGTCATGGGAAACCATAGTCCATTTTGGTATCATCATGTGCAAGGCAGTAAACAGAACACCCACTGTAGGGAGCACACATACTGGGTCAGTGTTACCAGTTAATCTAATATACACAGCTGTGGTACGCAGGAGGAAAATAACAGCACCCTGGACAAAATCAAAACAAAAACAACATACAGACAAAGTCAAAAGACATCTGCTCAACATATTAACCAAGCCAGAAAATAAACCAATCTCCTGAAACAGGGAGGCAGAAGTGCTAATCAATGCACCACCATGTTGGTCCTCAGTTCATATTTGCAAATATTTTGGCATACTAGGAATCTTGGTAAGAACACATTAAGGATGGCACAGTGGAGGGAAATACTATGGAAAACTTGCAAGAACAAAAACAGTAAACCACACTAGCAGTGGCAGAGAGATCTACATTCCAGTACGGAAACAGAGGTGACAAGTGAGAGGCAAAGACTGCTATGCACTCCAGTTGAAGTAAAAAGGCCTGGTGCAGATAGTGGGGACGTCAGATCCTATACTTGGCAAAAGAAAAATGACAGTGTTGTGGGGGGGAAGGTGGTAGCAAAGACACAATCTTCCCACATTGTGAAAAAGTTTTTGTCTAGATGAGAGATTCTGGAAAACCTGATCAATTAGTAGTTACTGACAGCTCAGGGTTACAGGGAAAGCTCAAGACACTAAGGGAATGTCAAATACATGGCATCTGAACCTGGAAGTGACTGAAAGGTTTGGCCTGGAAGTAAAATTGAGAAGGGGTTTAAAACTGCCTCAGGCTAGAGCTAGAGCAAATCTAGCAAAGAGACAAGAGCTGGGCTAGCAACCTTTCAGCAGAAGAAGGGGCCAAGATTGTGGAAAAAAAGAAAATGCTTTTGTGGTACTTAAGAGTGGACAAATGGACAAGTCACCCTGCTTGCCATTCAGGGATTACCAACTATGCAGGGAGGCTGGGAAGTGGAGCAGGTTGTACTTAATATTTTGTGTAATTCCTGCATTGATCTTTCTTTTGTGAGCTGCACCTCTACAACAAAATCTTTAAATTTATCTAGTGACCTACTGGTGAGGATAATAAGAATGTAAACCTTTCACTATAAATGAGTATTTATGTGACTGAAGGTGCATCAGATTACCTTATATGATTTTAGTACAACTTCAATAAACTCACTAGTATTTAAAAAAAATCATAACCCTATTACTATTGATCCAAAGCAGCACCAGTATGGCCAGGAAACCACCAAAACTGTGATCCAAGCACCAGGGAAGATGTAAAAACTTTATTTAACTTTATAAACTCCTAAATCTCACAGAGGCCTTAAAAAAGTAGGTAAGAGGTAAGAAAATAAATTTAGCAACCTTGATTAATATAATTGAACATGCTAGAGGTCATAACTGAACTTCCTGGATTAATTTATACTAGGGTATGGGTTAGAGAATCTACGAGGGAGTGGGGACGGAGGGTTTGTGGGGGGGGGCACAAGGACCAGCATTATTTTTTAAGCATGGGCAGAAAACACTAATTTTGAGTTTTCTGCCAAAAGGTACTAAAGAAAATCATCTTTTATCTCAACAAATGTTACAGTATAAACTCCTAATCAAAGTATCTATATAACTTTTAACAACTGGAAGAAGAATGATCAGAATTTACTGATTTAAAAAAAAAAATCACAGTAAAGAATAGGCTGTTATAATTAAGACCGCAGATTTTTGGGGGGCTCACCTTTTACCAGGGTCATCTGATCTAAATGTGGCAGGCAGTAACATGTTTAGTACAACAAACAGAATGTGTCACAGAACAAGCATTGTAGCATGTGACAGAGACGTTTTAAAGTCAGCAGGTCCCCAGTTCGTGATTGGTAGTAGGGTTGGTACACCATGAGGACTAAACCAGAATCAAAACATCAAAGCCAAACACAACTCAAGACAGGAATGATTTTCCCATATTGATTATCTTTTTATTGATTGTTTGATTGTTAAAAAACTCACTAAGGTTCTTCATTTGCTTCAGTTTCAATCTGGATGCTTTGCTGAGTGCACCACCTTCATTTAATGTGCAATGGTGCAAATGTCATAAGCCAAAGTAGTATATGCAATGAATTAGGATTGTGGCAGTCAAATGGCATAATTTGTACTTCTTCTTGTCGTGATAACACATTGAAACAAAAGCACACACCATACAATAATGAACCATGCGATCTTGGCAGGCAGGTAATATATCACATTTTCCAGTGCTGAATACAGAATGGCGAAGAAATCAAACGTGTGTTTGTCTGCTTGTGGTGCAGATATACAAAAACCAAGAAAGCAGTATGCCAGACTACCATTGAGTTGCCTGTGTAGTTTACAGCCAGAACTTTCACAAGCTGTTCATCTCTCTCTCTCTTTCATTTTCTGTAAGCAAAATACAAAAAGAAACTGTTATCTCCATTATTGTCAGTTATCTAAATCTATCATGGACATCTTCAGCAACGCAACAGCTGAATTATTCTCAAAAGTAAACCAAGTCTAAATGTAATACTAGTTATTAAGACACACTAACAGTCACTTGAACATGAACTTAACATGCACAACACCAGATAGGCATGAAAACTACAAGTACGTAGTGACTGGTTTTGGAATTGAACACTAACTTGAAGGAGCTGCAAGCCATCAGTGCGCACAACCATTTGATAAAATATCTACTAGGTGTGCAAACCCAATAGAAAAAAAATGCTGGTCATTATCAGTCTTAATCCATTTAAAACATTTCCTTCGCCCTCAAAATTAATTGCATGCATAGTTGCTCTTCATAATATCTCAAAGTAAAGACATTCTGTAAAACTGTTAATCATATATTAACACTTGCTTTACAAGAAATCACCTTGATTATAAAATCATTTTACCTTTAAAAAGGACCTAAAATCTTTTTAACGCATTCCATGAAACTTTGACATTTTTCAAAAGATCTAACTAGTCACATCCTATGTCCTCAATTATCAAAAGGTTTTTGAGCAAAGATAATACAGCATCTATTTAATTTTACTGTAATAATGGATGACAAATATGTATTTAATGAGTACCACCAAATATTAAATCCCAATCCGTGACTTGACAATAGAGACTGACAAATAAATAGGTACAGTGGCAGCAACTTTGCCGATTTTGTACTGAAGCATGTTGTTACAATAAGCACTATTTCTGTAGACAAAGATCTTAACTTATTATTTAGTCTACATCATCGTCCTTCCACATGGGTTATACCAGGCATATCCCACTGCTAGAAGACTCTGGGAATGCCAGAGGCTATACTGATGGGATCATATTCCTGGACTGGAATGGAAGCATCTGGGTATTCTACAGCAAGGACTGCAGTATACTCCAAAAGTAAAGATGGCAAAGTCCATCCACTTGGTTGCTAAAACAACCTCTGGTTGAAAAAGTAGACAAAGTAAAGAGAAATTCAGCAACATTTCTTCTTCACAAGAGAAAAATGAAAAATCCATCCATCTATCTACTACACAACACACTTAATCCATCACAGGAGTGCAGCATTGCTAGAATAAAAGACAACAACTAAAGGATTGATAATTGTATTCTTTTTTGTTTTTTAACCGCTGAAATTTAAAAACATTTTTATGGAAACGTATTGACTTAAGCATAGAAAATCATTAACATTTTTCAGGGTATTTTAAATCACTTCAGAAAAACAAGATTAATAAATATCTATGCAATGGAAATAAAACAGGCTGTGAAAAATAATGTAGACAAATTTCAAAAAGTGAAAACATAATGTGCATAGAGCTGATCTGTACAAAATCCATTATCTTAAAGTTATATGCATAGACTGCTCTTGCTCATTTAGCTACTTAAAAACAAATAGAAAGGTTAAAACTTAAATAATGAATAATTACAAATCATCTTACATCTAAATATCATTTGCTTCAAAGATAAAAAATTATTTCTCACGGAACATTTATTAAAAATGAAACATGAAAATTACACAAGTATCCATTTTTCCATTGTGGTATACGGATTAGGATACATTAATTTGAGACAAAATGCATATAGTATTCAGTTGTATGGAATAAAGCTTATGATCTAATATTTAATTAAATTGTACAGTGTATCTGCCCCCTAAATTGGGGATTAAAAGGTTATTTTGACCATGTTGTAAGAATCATTCACTAATTCATGCAATCACTTGTTTTTGGGGTCTGTTCATTCTAGCACAGGGTCACAATGGCTAATGCCAACTAAGGAAGCATCAGGCAAAAGGTTGGGACCAACCACCTTGGAAATTCGTAAAGGGAAAGATTCAAGGCTTTGACTGTTGATTCTGCTATCTTGTAGTACAACAAATACAGCATTCAACTAATGTGCTTCCACGATTATAGTTTTAACTTCTATTGCTGTAGATGTGTGGGAGCCATTATTTAGGACTATAAGCTTGCTTTAATTGATGAATTAATTACTCATTGCATGTAATGTATGTTATTAAAAGGCTTAGAAATTAATCAAGGGAAAAGCCTTCTACACAGAATCCATCCATGCCTTGTGCATAAATAAATATTACACTAATCTGTCCCACATAGTTGAAAGAATTTCCGTGTTTTATTCTCACTTTCTAACAAGCACAGAAATACAAAATGATGGTAACAAAATGAAATATACTTGAAACTTAAAACATGTTAAACTGTGCTATGTATGTACGTTAAAAAAAATAAATAACTACATGTGACTAACAGTATATGGCAATGGGGCAGCACATACAGATTGAAATTCCACTCTAGTCACTGCCATGGGTGTGTGTGTTTCCCTTTGAGCATGATTTTCTTGCCACCCAAAGACATGCCCATTACAGTACTTTGGCTGGTGGCCCTAAATTAACGTAGTGAGATTGAGTGTGAGTGTACACCATATGATAAGCTGGTGCCACATTCACATTTGTTTCTTGCTGTGTGCCCAAAATTTCCAGGACAGATTGTGGCTCCCCACCACCCCACCTAAAGTGGAAAAAACAGATTTACAGCAATGGAAGAAGAGGATAATACAGCATTAATGCCATCAGCAGCATGTCCATTAAGGGTAATTTTTGCACAAATATAGTTAAGAATACAAGCCCCTGTTTTAAAACAGCCAGTTCATGTGGAATAAACAACAAGGAGAACAATCATTCTGATGTGTACTTCACACGTCTTTTACAGTCGCAGTAATTAGACTCTGCCACCCCTTTTCAACACATTTCAAAATACTTCAATTAACCTAACAAGCTCTTTGCATAATGTGTAATTAGCAAACTATTTATGTGGTTTAATTAGAGTGTATATAAACTAGAGGCTACATATTTTCTAATTCATTAGGTTTTGATTAGTTTAAACAGCTGATCTTAAAAACTATGCTTTGCCTGACCAGGTGAGCCATGTGTTTCTGCAGGTCTCCTCCAGTGTTGGAAAAATAAGAAGTGAAATGGGCTGAAATCAACTCTGGAAATGACAGATTGTCAGAATTTGCAGTCTATTTAAATTAGGCACAATACGAGGATCCTAATAAATAAAATTTTTACATCAACATGAAAAAGTTTGTTAAAATATGTAAGGAAACTGGCTAGAAGGTGGTGCTTCTTTAACTTATCTTAAATATTTAGTGTACTGACTGCCAGTAATAACTTTTCAAGTGGAAATAGTTAATTCAGTTGCCCTTTGCTTCAGAACATTTCAGTGGCTCTGGACCTAAACATAAAATCTATTTATAGTGAATATTACCAGCCAGAGGCATAAAAGGATTTTACTTTTAAGAAAAAAAGCAAAGAAAAAGAGACAAGGGGAAAAAAAAACTTTTTTGATTTCAAAGCAACCGCAAAATTCTTTCTCGAAAGCCAGTTCTGTTTCTAGGGAACAGTGGCTTTAATAAAGTTGTTCATTCTAATTAAATAGTGTATATAATTTAGCAGCTTAATCTGCAGGTTGCTGTACATAGAAAGGATCCGCTCCAACACCCTGAACAAAGTTGGCAAAATAAAGCTCACAGGGGAGAGTCTAGCAAAGTGGATTTTCTCTCAATAACGTATGTCGGCACATGCTGGGCTATGGAATCCTCAGGAAGGGGAAAAAAAAATAGTGGCACCTCCACAATCTGTCCCTTTCATCCTCAGCCAAAGTTGAAAAGCAAAGTGCTTCTCCAAATCAAAAACACAATTATTCATGTGTTAGCAGATGTCCTTCGGCCAGCGGGCAGGCACTTTCCTGAAAAACACAATGCCATACAAAGTCGCTGCTGTGAGATCAGCATGCCAGCCTTGCTCCTAAGAACTACTGAGGGAGAAAAAAATGAAAACATTGTAATAGGTTTTGAGGTCAGTTTTGATAATGAATTAAAATACCAACGAGGGATCCGGAGGAGACAGAGAGAGAATTACAATGTTACTATCCTGTATTCCTTTCCTCTTGACCTTTTTCATATAATAAACCACTCATAAACCATTGTAGGCAAAGATCATTTTGCAAAAAACAAATACATTAAATATATATTTGAAAATTGGTCATCCTAGTACTCCACAGCCAATACATTGTCACACCAAAACATTTAGTTCATTTTTTTTTAATCACATGCAGATCCACTGTCATTATCTTCTTTCCCAGAACAGGCTTCATTTGGAACAATGGACATCGACATCTGCGCTTGTATAATAAAGACAGCATTAAGCCAGCTTTTTGAATTGCATGTTTTGAATGTATTTAAAAGTGAATTTCACCAAAGAAAAAAAAAAATCAAATCTACCATCATAAGCATTTGTTTAGAGAATGTAGTTAGTCACATTTTGTAACACAGAATGCTCAAGTCACATGTTTTATTAGAATTGCTCCAGTTTTAATCTGACTGTTCTTCTTTGATTTTATAATTTGAACAAAATTTTCCCTTGTATTGTCTCGGCTAAGTGTTTTTATAAATTCTACATCTTCTATTATGCCCTAGTAAATTGGTGCTCATTTTGTTAAATTGATTATACAATCCCCACTGTTAAAAGTTTGATTACTAGCAGAAAATGAATGCATTATTTGTAATGTTGTGGTATTAATATTCATTACAAATCAGAAGAATATATAAATGCCACACAAACTTTGGCTATTTCATATTGAGGTGGGAGTGCAGCTGCACTGAGGTGGCTCTTGTGATTAGTGAAATAAGTTTCATCATCTCTTATATATGCCAATGCTGCATTTGTGATATTCAAAGATAAACTAACGACATGTTTTAAGAGAAAATGGATTACAGGGCAGATAGGAGCTGTAGTTAGTAATGCTATTTTCTATCTTCATGGCTAAACCAGGTTCCACTTTAAATATTTTATAGATTTTGCCCTAGGTCTTTTGTGAAACAAATCCTAAAATGCTGCTTTGTATGGAACCTGAATGGGCCTAAGAATGGCCCAAAAATGTGGTGACGTCACTGTCACTGAATATACAACGTCTACATTGTCTAACAGATCACAAGCCTTATTTTTCTGTTTTATTGTTAAGTACATATTATTTGCAATATTATTATTTTATGCAACACTTATTTTTTATGAAGAATGAAATGACAACTCCATTGATTGAAGATGAAGTACCACTTATGGACAGTGCTCAAAGGCACTCAGAAATGCTGAAGTGCTGCATAGAAGCAAATAGGAAAGATGATGGCAGAAACTAGCAACCTGTTCAGCATAAAACATGCAAAAAATTACAGCAACAGTATAGATAAGTAGAAGAAAGAAAATAACCTATTAATTTTATTTCCTCCATGTCTACTATACAAACAAGTATGAATAGATCTACCGCTTTGTGTGTGACATATATGATGTACAAAGTGATGCCTCCTTTAGAGATACGACATTGAAAACAAAGGCATCAAGAACCAAGACAGTGGCCTAATTCTAGTTCCTGGGGATAGTGGAAAAGTAAAATGAGGGCTGTAATGCAACATGCCTTATTTTAAAATAAGACATTCAAATAGATCTAGCTGTTTAAATGATGATAACAAGAAAATTAAGTTAATATATTAATAATAATAATAATAATAATAATAATAATGCTTTAAATGCTTAACATTTATAAGCACTTTTCTCACTACTCAAAGCACTTCAGTGAGTGATGAGCCACTTCATCTACCACTAATGTGTAGCATCCACTTGGATGATGCAATGGAAGCCATTTTTGCACCAGTATGCTCACAACACATTAGCTGTTAGGCGGTGGAGTGGTGGGAGAGAGGTAGCCAATTAGAGACAGGGGAGGGTTAGGGGGTCAGAATGACTAGGCTACAGAGGGCAATTTAGGTAGGACATCAGGATACACCCTACTCTTTACAAAGGATGCCCAGGGACCTTTTATGACTGCAGAGAGTCAGGACCTCAGTTTGACATATCATCCAAAGGATGGCACCATCTTAACAGCACAGTGTCCTTGTCACTGCACTTGGGCATTAGGATTCACATTCCCTCAGGCAGGTTAAGTGTCCCCTGTTGGCCTCACCAACACCTCTTCAGCAGCAACCCAAGCTTTTCCTAGATGGTTTCCTGCTTAGCTTCAGGTGGATGACCTGTTCTGACCCACATGTGGTATAGTAAATAGTCTTTACACAAGACAAGAGTTCCTAAATCTTTACCCTATATTTCACCTTGCACAATACTTAAGAGGTACTGTAGGATATTAATCTGAAGGCTTGTGGTTGCAGCCACATTGATATAATACAAAGCCACAGGACCTGTATTATACAACGAATAAAGATAATTCACCTTTGTATTTAATATTAGACAGATGTAGATAAATAATTTTTATACACATTCAATGGCCAAGGTCAGCCCTAGAAACAACTGTATATTACAAGAAATAGCATTTAATTGATTAAATTAAATTGATCATTTACATTTTAAATGCACGTCATACTTAATATACAAATCTTTAAATAAGGCATTTAGTTGAAAAAATAATCAAAGAGAAAAAATTTAAAAAATTTTTAAAGGTGTGAGATCCTTAACATGTTAAACATGATAAAATCAGACAGAAATGCAAACAAACCAAATCCCACTTTACAATCATAGTTCATATTCTTATCCACAGTAGTGGATACATTTAGCATTTGAGAAAGGAGCAATGATTAAGAGCTTATATTAGAAAATATGTGCTCAACATGTCTGTGCCAGGAGCCAGCTAAGAAACCCTTCGTCTCCAGCAGCCAGCGTGGCTTCACAAAATAGAAAGCAAAATTCACCAAATCAAAATGACTAATCACAGGGGAGATCTGAACACTCTGAGGAGGTGACATAACCTTGTAACAGGTCCGTTTGCACTTATTGATTGTCTGAAAATAATTAAATTCAGAGTGTTGAATATTATTCTTGCTATAGTATAAAAAGGCAATAATCATCAAGCTCATGTATAAGTTAGTTTTAGCCAAACACAATACTATTAAAGTTTAATAACATAAATATGTACTTCATTAATAAGCATACCTCTAAACATACCACTCTACATATAATAAAGTTGATTCCTTTAGTAAAAACACAAGCAGTTTCTCATAAAGTGTGATTATTAGTTCAGCTTTTCTGTTTGAATATGACAGCACAAAACTAAATCCTCCCTAATGGCTACATACTCATAACCATTCTATTCACAAATTATTTTTTTCCTTGAACAGTACTATTGCCTTTGCAGCTGTAAAGACTTGTGTTGTCCCTATGAACCACCCACCGTTTGTGCGGACATGCTCTCCATGTCTGTGTCATTTTTCTCTGGATACTCCAGTTTTTCCACATATCTATATCCAAGTGCCCCTGGCGATGTAAATTGTTCTTGTGTCTGTGACTACTGATTTGCTTGCGAGTATACTATATAATGGACATGAACACCATTCGGGATTCATGATGCTCTCAATTACACCATATTGGAAAAAGTGGGTTCAAAAAATAATGTTTCTAAGTGGTAAGAAAATGCATCTGCCCTGCAAATCCTAAATATATAAATACTGATAAAGTGACTTTCAATTATTAACAATACCCTTTACAAGTACTGTAGGATTGTAAATTACTAGGGGGCTTTGCCCCCTGCTCACTTCTCTCGCCCAGCCCCTTTTACCCCCCAGGGTGCGCTACGTGCCAACCACTTCATATCTCTGCCTCTCGCGTTGTGGTGAGGGGGGCTGAACACACACTAAGGAGATGTGGTCGCTCCTCCGAAACCCCCTCTTAAACGGTGATACAACGGGAAACAAATAATTTTTTTTACCTCCTCTATGTTCCATCAGCTGGCTTGCTGCTTGTGCCACACAGAGTGATCTCCATCTTGTACGGCGCTTCAAACATTGAAAAGCCTGTTCAGCAGCTGTCCTTTTGTCTCACGGGACATTAAAGTGTCTCCGAGAACATCACGTCTCGACCTAAGATTTTTTTTTATAATAGAAAGACGTATTTTGTCCCAAGCTATATTTTTATTGCATGTTCAATAAGAAGAAAAACCTGAAGATAAAATAATATTCATGAGCAGATATCTTAAACACGTTCAAACACTGCAATTTAATGTTAGCATAAGTATTCAAACCTCACATACCATTTGATCAGGCTATCGTTTGCTACATAACAGTTTTAAGTCTTTTGAGGCTGCATGTGTCTCTGCTTTGCACGATCACCAAAATTGATTTTTCCCAATCTTCTTGCCATTTGTGGGCAAGTATTTTTATAATGGACTTCTATATCGCAATGGTTTTGAAGACTAGATTTTGAATGGGTCATTGAAGAACATTCATCCTTTTACTCTTGAGATAATGTAACATGATGTCTTGTCACTGTGCTGTGGATTATTGTCTTGCAAACAGACTGTTTTGGAGTACCATGTTCCATCCCTTTTCTCTTTACGTACACCAAGGTGATCAACTCTTGAGCTTTTCCACCAGTATACTTTATTATCAGAATATTGCTCCCTGAGGCATAGACAATTTGTGAGTTGAGTTTGAACACAAAAGCCTTTTCCTAAAACATAAGTGGCTCACCGTCATGCATTTTAATGGCTATTAATAATGCTGCTTTATAAATAATGTCTTCTATCTTTTATCACACACATGCACATGGGAGACGGTTTAAGGGCTTTGGTGATGGTAGTCCAGGTGATGGCGCTGTATGATAATGGCTCTTCTGCAGAAAGGAAGACTGACAGCTCTCCTCCTCAGATGTCACTTCTACCTATGTTGACCAGCCTACTCTTGCCTTCACAAGTCATAACCAGAGAGGATGCCATCTTTGTCAGTCACCTGAAATAACTCTGGTCTGAGGAAGACTCGATTTGCATTCAGCTCAGGTGTTAGATTTATTCATTATTTACTCAATTATACTGATGTGCTGTAAAGTGCTCCATCACTTTGATTTGTCTTGTGTGACAATAAGAGGCTCTATACCAGCGCTCTACCCAACACTGACAGACAAACAGGGAGGCACACTACTAAAAACAAAGTGCTTTTATTTTTCTTCGCTTGTGTGGAATGTCTTCCCCATCCCCATGAGCCCACAACACAGTCCAATAAGCACTATCAATCACAATCCCAATATTTCTCTTTTACTTCTCTTTAACTTCCTCCACTCCTGTCTGGCAAGCTTAGCCCCTGTCCTCTCGACTCTGGCTCTCAGAGTGGTGGCTGCTGGCTTCTTTTATAGCCAACCTGGAAGTGCTCCAGGTGTTTGATGACCAATTTCTGGCTGCACTTTCTGGTATGGTGGATGAACCGCCCACACTGGCTCAGGAACAACTGCAGCACCCCCTGGTGGCAACCCCGGATCCCAACAGGGTTGTAGAGAACGCCATCTCCCATGGAGCCTTGCGGGAATCCGAGGCACCACTGGTACCCAGGGGGGCTGCAATCTAGCGTCCCAGGGGAGGTACTGTTTTGACCAGGCTTGCTCCCCCGGTCCATACAGTAAAGAGGCATCCCAGCTGAATGTGACACTTGTCTTGTTGTTACACGTTCCATTTCTAACAATTTATGTTTTCTATTAAACAAAATTAAGCTATGTTAGTTAATAGTTATAGAAGTTAATAAAGTATATATCAAATCAAATCAAATATCAAATCAATTTGCATTTTGATTGAATTTCACTATACTACGTACATGTGACAATATCACTACTACTTTAATGTTCAAGCCAGTAATCTGCAGAGCTGGTCTAATATTTTTACTGCACTCTCATTCACTGAACTCTGACAATCAGACAGTGTGATTGTTGGCCTGTCTGTAGCCACTTTCACAAGTTTCAAACTTTGTAAGATTGAGAATTTTGATGGATGTCAGTTTTTTGAACATGACTGGGTGGTGTGATGTGATTTCCATTTCTTCAGCCAACAAAGCTCAAGGCTCAATGGTAACTTGTATGAATGCCTGTAGATACAATATGTTTGTGAGTATGCCCTATATGAACTGGTATACTGTACTATTCCAGTTTCTGACACTCACCATGACCCAGAAAATGGGATGTATTATGTCGTACTCTTCAGTCTTCATTTTCATACTATTTGTTCAATATATGTGATAAATGATTTCTGCATCCAATAATTTTCATTAAAAAAGAGTGACATCAGTGGTGCACAGACTGATAGTGGCCAAAAGGAAAGCTGTTAAATCCATCAGTCAATTCAATTAAGGATCACTGGGGCTGCAGTATATCTTTGCAGGATCAGGCACAAGGCAGGAATTAACCCTGGTCAGTGAGCCATGTTCACACACACTAACACTCACTCAAACCAGGAAAATATGAAGAATCTCTGATTACTCTAGCACACATGCTGCATCTTTGGAATGGCAGTTGTACACTACATTCACATGATCAGAATAAAGAGGCCAGAGCACAAGGGTCTGAATAATTCTTCTGACCTGAAATTAAATAAAAAAATTACTAAGTGGGTCTATAAAATTTTTATTTTTTAGTATATGTCAAATCAAGTTGCATTTTGATTGAATTTCACTATACTACGTACATGTGAGAATATCACTACTACTTTATTGTTCAAGCCAGTAATCTTTGCAATGCAAATGCAAATCAGAACAAGATGTGCAAGCATCATTTATAATCCAGCAAGTTTTCAAAAATGTTACTGTCTGAAGCCTACTAACAGACACTGTGCATTCAAGGGAAGGTGTTGGTGCAAATGTTATTGAGGTGCTGCCCAGTGTTGGACTCTATTGTGACCAATACAACTTCCTAACTTACTTGGATTTTTACTGCTACACTACATGTGTAGAAAATCCTAGAGTTTTTTTCTTTTCCTTAGCTGTAAAATAAATAATGGATAATTATAGTCTTTCCTCTAACTACAGCTGGGATTCATGATAGTGACAAACAAATTATTATTTTCCTCCATCACAAAATCAGGAAGGAAAACAAATACATGTTAATTTATGCCCTCACTTAATCTTGGTTTTTAATTTTAATTATATTCTTTACTATGGGCAACTGCAACCACAGATTGCTATTACTACTGATGATTCTATGTTTATTACAAATGTGCACTTCATTGACTTTAACATATACAAACATTTATATGTAAAAGCTGGAGAAAAACAATTAAAATATAATAACACAGAAACCCCAATGATACCACACTACATTTTTACTCCTGTGTTTTGTAAATTATACATTATGTGGGAGACGTTTAAGACTCTGCGCACTGTGGGTTTCAGACTTTCTCCCCATATTACCTTGTTTTCTTTCCAGAATGTTTTATGTGCATGGCACCAAATGCCTCAATACAAAAATAAATGAATTTTAGTAAAAACAATATCTGCCTTAGCCTTCCAGTACGACATAAAAGTCAGCTTTCATATGTGACAGTGTTTTTACATGAAAAGTGTTAATAATCTCTCAAGATTTTAGTGGATCATTCCCCATTCTTTCTTGACACACGTTTTACACAACTGATGGAAATTCTGCGAAGTGTTGTTATCAGCCCACTGTAATTATGTTCCAAACCACTCAAACGCAGTCTACATCCCAGACTCCCATCATAAATGAGAATCCCACCATAAAATTGTACAGATGAACAAGAGACAAACTTAAGAAACAATTCATTCAAAATACTGCTTTGTTATGTGTACTTTATTAAGGTTTAAAATTCCATACCTAAGATGTAAACTTGGACAACCTGCACCAAATATTCTTTTTGTAATTTAAATTTATTTTAAATTGGGCTCAAGTTAAAACAGAAAATGGAAGCATACATGTGAAACAGACAGCAAAGACGCAGACTGATATACATATGACAACATAATGTTGCCAAGATAGACTTTAGCTTTTCAGGACCTCAAACTGGATTACTTGTGACTGTCAACTGATAAACTGACAGACTCTTGGTGGTGTTAATGCTTTTTTCAAAATTCTTATCATCTTTGGGCATTACTGAGATTAACCTACATTTAATTACACAAAGAAAAATGTTAATTATTAATCTCTCTATTATAAAAAAAAAATCCTGTGGGAGGGAATGACTAGGAGACGATACGTGATCTTCACGTTAAGATCATGGAAGACAAATAAAAGACCCGCGAGACAAAAGAGAATGGCCACGGAGCATCTCGCAGGGATATAGAAAATGAGATTCTTGCAAGACAAGCCCTACTTAAAAGCAATATCAGAGTGCGGCCAGCAAAAAAAAATCAGTAGTGTAAAGACATGAAGCACACACAGATACAGGGGTCTCAGTGCATATAAAGCATATAAAGGACAATACGTTATAAATGAAACGTCAAAGACTAAAAGATCGCATTAATGCAAACAAAAGGAAATTAATCACCAGGACCAGGTGTAATTGAGAAAATAGCAGGACAAAGCGAGGTCAGAAATAAAAGGCAAAGAGCAGAAAACGAAGACTTTTCGCATTCGCATCATTCAATGCACAAAACATAGATTTACAAAATAATGGACCATACGCTATGAGAATCTGTGGTATCACAACATTTAAAGCACCGACAAGTTTAATTTCAAAGAAAACACAATTCAGTCAGTTGTATATTTATGATCACAGAGAAGCGATCAGAACGCGAGCAGAGACACGAAGTGGCAAAAAGGACAGCAGCTGTACAGGCTTTAAAATGATCAAAGGGCAGTGCAACAGCAGCAACCCATCTACCCCAACACAACGCGCGCAGCATTATCCGTCCTGCAAGAAAGAGATTTAACCATGCCCGGGGCCAGAAATAAAGGACAAGGTAGTGAGCCATCATTTAAAACAATTCCACAGACATCTAACCTAGCAGTTGTAGGATTGCTTTTGGCAGATAAGCATCATGTGCTCCCAGCTCTTAAAACAACAACATGCGACAAGCAGAACAGGCAGCTCGCAAGCAGAAGAAAGACAAGTATTGTTTTTACAAAAGTTTTCAAAGTAAAAGTGAAAATAATGCATATGTAACAATTCCCATGAAAATAACAATCTCTTTAAATTGTATATCCGGTAAACCAAACACGGGGTGGGTGAGCAAAGTGAAAAGGGGATGGAGCCCCTTAGTCTTTAAAATAAAAGTGTCACATATGTGTCAAAGGCAGTTAACTTAATTATAAAGAGTCAGTTTAGAACAGATCTCAAAATTACACTGCCTCTTATGTTCTAAGGATAGAAACAGAAGTGTAACCACAAACTGATTCTTTATTTTAAACGTAAAGGATGATGCTGTAAAACTCCAATCAATTTTTGAGGTACTTTTTCAATTAGAAGGAATGTGAGGGTGTATTCTCTTGTACCACTAGAAACAACATATGCACATTCTTATTCTCTTATTGGGTCTGTTTGGATTCACAATTAGCCTGTGTTATTACCAACCATCAAAAGAAATTATAAACACGATTAGTTTTTTTTCCACTTGTGAGTTAGGGACAGAATTCTTTTAAATAACAAGTTAGGAGTCAGGTCAAGTGGGGTTCCTTGCTCTACAGCAGAAACTGATATGAAATAGAAGAGACAAAGTAGACAACCTTAAAAAAGATGCCCACCAAAACTATGTGACTATGTGAAGTAAGGGGAAGAAAGGCAAGAAAGACAGGCCATGAATGATTTTATACTACTGACATTTGAGGACTTGTCCGAAATTGGTCAAGGTAGGCACAAGGATGAAATTAGAGAGAGAGAGAAAGCCTGCTGCTAGGTATTATGGGGACCATAGCATTTTATTTTCCCAGTGATTGCATGCAGTCCAAAACATCATAAATAAGTAGGACCTACCTCCTACTAATGCTGCTACCACAAAAGACCAACTCTAAAATAGTGATGTTTGATGACATCCCTAATATGGGAGGAAAAGAACAAACCATTAACATTAATTGCATAATTGAGATAGACTGTCATACATGTTTGTGGGATGTCCTGGATTAAATGAAGAACGGCAATACAAACACAGATATACTGTATAGGGCAAACACGTCATTATTTACTGCTCCACGGTGCCACTTACAGTATCCTGTAAAATGCCCAGATTATGTTAGGGCATTATGAAAATGAAATGGGTAATGTTGTTGCTTTACACTTCTTCAGCCATGTTTTGTTGCCTACTTGTGGTGCTTTCAGTATGACTTTTCTAGAAACCTGCTAAAACCGTAATTCATAGGGTAACCCTCCATTGACCTGGGGCGTGTGATTGTAACTGTGCCCTACCCTAAACTACCAAAGTAAAATGAGTGAAAATTAAAAATGAATATTGATATATTATTCAGTTATAGAAAACTGCAAGTGTGTTAATGGTGAGAGGCTAAGGGAGAAGAATACAGACTACCTAAAATTAGAGAAACTATGAGATAACTTTGCATTACACATTTCTTATTACTTAATAATTACATTTTTTAATTGTTATTAGGCACAGTGAACTTATAGTGTAACTCTAGCAAGAGTATACTGTTGGTACACTTTTATTTATACCACTGCTCAGGTTACATACAGTATTAATTACACTGCCTATTTATTTTCATTTAGGCAAGTAATTACTGATTAACTGCAGTGTAAATACAATGAAATAAAGCATGTAAAATGTAGCTGAACTTATTTATTATATGTGAAACTGGCATTATGCTATAAACTATATTATTATTAATATTTCCCAAAAGTGTTAAGTGCTAATGTGAATTTCCCCTTGGGATTAATAAAGTATCTATCTATCTATCTATCTATCTATCTATCTATCTATCTATCTATCTATCTATCTATCTATCTATCTGCTAAGAAAATAAACTATCAAGTGTAACATTTATTAAATGCACTTTGGGGTAAGCCAGTTTCAAAGCTGTGAAATCCAAACTAAGTCCTTTAAGGAGGACATTGCTGGTCAAAGTATTACTTGTACGGCAGGTAAACTGTCATCTTCAACACATCAATTTGTGTAAATAGTTACCATCAGAAATGGAATGACAGGGAGAACATATCGCTGTTGCCAAACTTTTCAGCCCTTTCTTCTCCTTCAGATAATTCTCTTTTTTGTTCTAAAAGGTTACTTTGGTAGGATTCTGTTATTAATTTGTCTTTGTTATTAAAGTAAGAAATTAACACTCACTAATATAAATAATCTTAGGCTCAAATGAACCTAAACAAACATAGTCTCGATACATTTCTTGGAAAAGTAAATGTTTTCACAATTGGCAGAAACAACAAAAGCACAGTAAAATTTAACAATGAGTTTAACTCATGACAGGACATAACTGATGAATAAGGAATTTTCCTGGAATAAAAACCAGCAGCTGCAGCACCCCTAAGCTACTTCTTTATACTCTCCAGGCTCTGAAAGTTTAAAAAAACTGTTAATCAAAAATGAAAACTAACAGACAGATACAGAAATGTGTGGATGACTGTTTAAAAAAATCAATGACAAAGTACGGCTTCAAATCTTGAAGAAGGAGAAATGCTTAACAGTCTGTCTTTATAACAAGAAACATTCTACAGTGTTCATCATATAGTATATTAAATTGTATTGTTCATTGAAGTAAAGCAATTATATTGAAAATCTAAGGTAAAATGTGGAATGAACAACACTTACAATTTCTGTAAATATCATTTGTCACAATGGAATGTTTTGACCCATGACAGATGGACATTCTGTCCAAACTTGGTCCCTGGTGTCCAGTGAAGAAACCCTATATCGGAATGTGCAGATTCTAAAAATGAATTAATGACTTCACACTGCAAATTATATCATAACATTTGTGGGAGTTCATTCCTGACAATCTTGGAGCTGCTGAGGTGTAGAACTTGTTATGAAAAACTGACAAAGATTTATTTGTGCTTTTATGTGAAAACTGGGGAAAAAATAACAACAAAAACGTGTGCCAGTTTGTAAAGGGACCACTGTCATACAACTAGCCGAAAAAGTAGCGTAGCCAATAATAAAAACATGTACTGATTGAAATTATCTTTTTTTTTTTTTAAATCCTTATAATTTAAATCGTGCATGGTACACTGGCTTGGCGATTAGTGATGCTACCACACAGATCAAGCATCCTGGGTGCAAATCTTGGAGATTGTCCATATGAGGTTCCCTGTCTTGTTCCCAGTATTGTTTGAATATGTTCTGGCTCCCCATGACCCTGAATTGAAATAAGCAGCTTTGACAACATTATATTATATTACCTAAACAATAAAATAATATTTTAGAAAACCCTCTTCTAAATATCACACATGCACATCTGTGGACTACTCTCAAGGTTCATCTGAGGTATATAATACTGCTCCCAGTCAGGAGAGGGTGGTGACGCTAACATTCTCCTCTCTTGGTCTGTCCATGGCCCAGGAAAGACACTCAGGGAGGGCAAAAGACACTGCTCCTGAAGGTCCCTGAGCTATAAATCCCACTGCTGCTGGAGAAAGGTGTTCGATCTTGCACCACAATACAACACAGAACACAGTTCCATCCTGACAGCCTTTCTGTCAATTAGCCTGACGGTAATTTTATTCTGGAAGCTTTTTTCTGCTACCACGAATAATGGCCCTAATTCGAGTTGAGTTAATAAGAAGATCTGAAAGTATTATTTGGAATTAAACAGGGAAGACTGGGTTTGCACCCCAACATTTTCTAGTGATGACTTGAAATTCTTTTACTCTACAAACAAAAATTCTCAACAGGTCTTCCAAGTACAGCTCATTAACGGTAACTGAACAAACCCCTTCATCCTTTTTGTGAACCATGAATGACCAAACATATCCTTACTCTACCGTCATCTTCTTCTTCTTCTTTCGGCTGCTTCCGTCAGGGGTTGCCACAACGGATGATCTTCTTCCATATCTTTCTGTCCTCTACATCTTGTTCTGTTACACTCATCACTTGCATGTCCTCTCTCACCACATCCATAAACCTTTGCTTAGGCCTTCCTCTTCCTCTTTTCCTGTTACCTGGCAGCTCTATACTTAACATCATTTTACCAATATACTCAGCATCTCTCCTCTGCACATGACTAATGCAATCTCGCCTCTCTGAGTTTGTCTCCCAACTGTCCAACTTGAGCTGACCCTCTAATGTACTCATTTCTAATCCTGTCCATCCTCGTCACCACCCAATGCAAATCTTAGCATCTTTAACTCTGCACCCTTCAGCTCTGTCTTCTGCTTCTGGTCAGTGCTACCGACTCTCTCACTCACATCAAATCAATCAAATCAAAATATTTATTGTCATTGTAGCAATGAGACGTTGTACAACGAAATTTTAGGTGCAATTTTCCAGTGCAAATAAATAAATAAATACAATAAAAAACAAAACACAATTCCTCAAGTTAAAACTAAACTAAAAAGGTAATAAAATAAGTACCAAAATAGTCCATAACAGCAGAACAATGTTTTCCACTCATACATACATCATATTGCACTTGTCCAATGTTAACTTAGAGCTGCAAACATGAGACTGTTTTGTAAACATGAAGGTGCACTAGGTCAGATCGACCACTTACTGTAGTAGCATTCAGCATGGTGATGGCTGAAGGATAGAAACTGTTTCTCAGTCTATTTGTCTTAGTCTTGATGGATCTGAAATGTCTGCCTGAAGGCAGGCGTTCAAACAATGCATGTCCTGGGTGTGATGGGTCCTGAAAAATTTTCTTGATGTTCCTGACACAACAGGAACTATGTACAGTAGTTCATCTAGTGAGGGGAGAGGACAGCCAACTATCTGCTGGGCAACCTTATGACCCTGTGGAGCTCTTTCCTCTGTGCAGCAGGAGAACCATGCACAGAGACAGTAGACCAGGATGCGCTCTGCTGTGCAGCGGTAAAAGGACACCAGCAGCTTCTAAGGGATGTTGTTCTTCCTGAGCACCCTCAGGAAGTAGAGTCTATTTTAGGCCTTCTTCACTACCTCAGCAGTGTGTGTTCCCCAGGTCAAGTCCTCCCTAATGGTGACTCCCAAGAAGCAGAAGTTTGAGACCTTCTCCACGCAGTCTCTGTTGATGATGAGTGGCTGGATGTTGTCTGCCTTCTTCCTGAAGTTCACGATGAGCTCTTTGGTCTTGGCTATATTTAGGAGCAAATTGTTATTCCTACACCATGTTTCCAGCCACTCCACCTCATCCCTGTAGGCAGACTCATCCCCCCCAGAGATTAGCTCTAGTACCGTGGTATCGTCAGCGAACTTAACAATGGTGTTACTGTAGTGGGTAGGAATGCAATCATGGGTGTACAGGGTATAGAGCAGGGGGCTCAGCACACAGCCCTTTGGGGAGCCAGTGCTGAGGCTGATGGGTATGGAGAAGTACGGGCCCACTTTACTCTGTGAGTGCGCTCACTCAGGAAGTCCTTGATCCAAAGGCAGGTGGAGTGTGGAAGTCCTATGTCTGACAATTTGGTCATCAGTCTGTGGGGTAAAATGGTATTAAAGGCAGAGCTGAAGTCTACGAAGAGCAGCCGTGCGTAACTCCCCCGCTGCTCCAGATGGGACAGAACAGCATGGAGAACAGTGGCCACAGCGTCTTCCATAGACCTGTTTGCTCTGTAGGCAAACTGGTGTGGATCAAGCATGGGAGGAATGAATGACATGATGTGGTTCCTGATGAGCTTCTCGAAGCACTTCATAACCACAGGGGTCGGTGCAATTGGCCTGTAGTTATTAAGACTGGTGATGGTCTGTTTATTGGCCACAGGCACTATGACAGAGGATTTCAGGCAGCATGGCACAGTGGACTGAGACGGAGACTGGTTGAATATCCTGGTGAAGACCCCAGGCAGTTGGTCTGGACAGTCTTTCAGCACACGTCCTGAGATGCTGTCAGGTCCAGCTGCCTTCTGTGGGTTGACAGCCCTCAGCGTGCGTCTCACTTCATGCTCCCCCACTGTGAAGATGAGGCTGTTGTTGGTGTCTGGATGGGGTCTGGCTGTCTCTGGTGGATCCACTTCAAACCGGGCAAAGAAGTGGTTCAGTTCCTCAGCCAGCAATAAATCACCTACCACAGCTCTGGGACTGGTCCTGTAGTTGGTCATATGCTGGACACCTGTCCACACTTGCCTGCCATTGTTGCTATCCAGATGTTCCTCGATCTTCCTTTTATAGTCTGACTTGGCCTCTCGGACGCCCCTCTTTAGGCTGGCACGGGCTGTGCTGTAGAGGGCCTTGTCACCAAACCTGAAGGCAGTGTTCCTCTCTTTCAGCAGCCTCTGGACTTCCCTGGTCATCCAGGGCTTCTGATTGGAGTAGACCCGAATACGTTTATCCACTGTGACAGTGTCTGTGCAGTTCTTAATATAACACAGTATACTGTCACTAAACACTTCAAGGTCTGGGTGTTCAAAGATGTCCCAGTTGGTCCTACTGAAACAGTTCTGCAGCTGCTGAGAAGGTCCATCTGGCCAAGTTTTAACTGTCCTTGTACTGTTAGGGGCAGTTTTCCCAGAGTGGGAAGTATGCCGGAATTAAAAACAGTGATGTGTGGTCAGAGTGGCCCAGGTGAGGTAGCGGTGTAGCCCTGTAGCCTGTTTAATGTTTGTGTAGACTTTATCCAATGTGCTAGCTCCTCTGGTGGCACATTTGACGTGCTAAAGGAATACAGGGAGCCCAGGTTTTAAATCCACAAGGTTATAACCCCCAGCAACGATATACACAGCATCAGGGTGCTTGGTCAGCTGACTGCTAATACTGCGGTGTAAAAGTTCAATAGCCGAGTTTGCATTAGCGTCTGGTGCTATGTAAACAGCGTTAATCGAGACCACAGTAAACTCTCTAGGGAGATATATAGGTCTGCATCTAACAGTCACATACTCCAGGTTTGGGGAGCTTTTTGTACACCAGTTCTTATTTAAGTACACACACAGCCCCCCTCCTCTGCTCTTACCGGAGTTCCTGGTCCTGTCATGGTGTTGTGCAGTGTAGTAGCCTGTTAGCTGTATAGCAGAGTCCAGAATCAATGAGTGAAGCCAGGATTCCGTGATCAACAGAACGCAACTGTTCTTTACGATGTTATTTGTTGCCACCTGTAGCCTCAGTTCTATAGACCTTGCCTTTAACTCTTGCTGATACCTGTTTGTTACAAATTACTCCTGACACTCTTCTCCACCCATTCCACCCTGCCTGCGCTCTCTTTTTCACCTCTCTTCCACAATCCCCATTACTCTGTACTATTGATCCCAAATATTTAAACTCATCCACCTTCGCCAACTCTACTCCTTGCATCCTCACCATTCCACTGACATACCTCTCATTTACACACATGTATTCTGTCTTGTTCCTACTGACCTTCATTCCTCTGCTTTCCAGAGCATATATCCACCTCTCCAGGGTCTCTTTAGCCTGCTCCCTACTATTGCTACAGATCACAATGTCATCAGCAAACATCATAGTCCACGGGGACTCCTGTCTAATCTCGTCTGTCAACCTGTCCATCACAATTGCAAATAAGAAAGTGCTCAGAGCCGATACCTGATGTAATCCCACCTCCACCTTGAATGCATCACTCCTACCGCAGACCTCACCGCTGTCACACTTCCCTCGTACATATTCTGTACAACTCTGACATACTTCTCTGCCACTCCCAACTTCCTCGTACAATACCACAGCTTTTCTCGAAGCACCCTGTCATATGCTTTCTCCAGGTCCACAAAGACGCAATATAACTCCTTCTGGCCTTCAATATACTTTTCCATCAACATCCTCAGATCAAATATCACATCTGTGGTGCTCTTTCTTGGCATGAAACCATACTGCTGCTCACTAATCATCACCTCACTTCTTAACCTAGCTTCCACTACTCTTTCCCATAAGTTCATGCTTTGGCTCATCAATTTTACCCCCCTGCAGTTACTACAGTCCTGCACATCCCCCTTATTCTTGAAAATCAGTACCAGTACACTTCTTCTCCACTCCTCAGGCATCCTCTCACTTTCCAAGATTCCATTAAACAATCTGGTTTAAAACTCCTCTGTCATCTGTCCTAAACACCTTGATGCTTCCACAGGTATGTCATCTGGACCAACGGCCTTTCCACTCTTCATAGCTGTCCTTACTTCCTCCTTGCTAATCCGTTGCACTTCCTGATTCACTATCTCCACATCATCCACCCTTCTCTCTCTCTCGTTCTCATCATTCAACAACCTCTCAAAGTACTCCTTCCATCTGCTCAACACACTCTCCTCATTTGTGAGTATATTTCCATCTTTATCCTTTATCACCCTAACCTGCTTTACATCTTTCCCACCTCGATCCCTCTGTCTAGCCAATAGGTACAGGTCCTTTTCTCCCTCCTCAGTGTCCAACCTCTCATACAACTCATCACATACCTTTTCTTTAGCCTTTGCCACCTCTCTCTTCACCTTGCACCTTATCTCCTTGTACTCTTGTCTACTTTTCAGCATCTCTCTGATTATCCCACTTCTTCTTCGCCATCCTCTTCCTCTGTATATTCTCCTGTACTTCCCCATTCCACCACCAGATTTCCTTTTCCTCCATCCTCTATCCAGATGTCACACCAAGCAGCCTTCTTGCTGTTCCTTTTTCAACTTCCACCATTTGATCCTTGGCTCTGCCATAACTCTCTTTCTCTTCTTGATCTCCAACGTCATCCTACAGACCCCCACCCTATGCCGCTTAACTACACTTTTCCCTGCCACCACTTTGCAGTTTTCAATCTTCTTCAGATTGACTCTTAAGCATAGGATGTAATCTACCTGTGTGCATCTTCCTCCACTCTTGCACGTCACCCTATGTTCCTCCCTCTTCTTAAAATACGTATTCACCACAGCCATGTCTCACCTTTTTGGCAAAATCTACTATCATTTGACCTTCTCTGATTCTCTGATTTCTCTCCTTGACACCATACCTACCCATCACCTCCTCGTCTCCTCTGTTCCCTTCAACATCATCACTTTCTGTCCCTTGAGTACACTGCACATCACTTCATCCAACTCACTCCAAAAATCTTCCTTCCCTTTCATCGCACACCCAACAAACAGGGCAGATGCACTAACAGCATTCATCATCACACCTCCAATTTCCAGCTTCATAATCATTACTCTGACACTCTTTTCACCTCCAAAACACTCCTGACATACTATTCCTTCAGAATAACCTCTAACCCATTTCTCTTCCCATCCACACCATGACAGAACAATTTGAATCCACCTCCGATCCACCTGGCCTTACTCCCCTTCTACTTAGTCTCTTGAATGCACAATATATCAACATTCCTTCTCTCCATCATATCTGCTAATTCTTTCCCCTTACCAGTCATACTGCCAACATTCAAAGTTCCTACCCTCAGTTCCACTCTGTTTACCTTCCTCCTGCTTCCAGACAAGTCTCCCCCCTCTTCTCTTCTTATCCTTACTTTGCTGAGGTGGTATTAAAAGTTATGGGCAAAATAACAAAAAATTCAACTAACCAGTCAAAAAGATAACCTAAATGACTGAAAAATAATCACATTCCTTAATTTAAATGGATGGCATATTATCTTCATTTTTAGCTTGGTCTGTGCTGGTTCTCTTGGAATACTCCTGTTTCCTCCCATATACCAAAAAGATGTGTACTGAGTTAATTGGTAACTCTAAAGTTGCCCCTTGGGCTGGGCGATATTACTCAAAATTCATACAACAATATTTTTGGACCAAATGTTAATATACGATATGATTTTTTTTATCAAATTTTACTCAAAAGTCATGCAGTTTTACTTTTCTTATATTTAATTATTTACATCCAATTGCACAGTAATAACTTTATATGATTCCATTTTCAATAGCATAAGCATAAACAAAATATACACATTATCACAAGAAACCCAATTTTCTGGCTGTACTTAGGGAGTGTAGGAGTAAGTACTTATCTACTTTAGTAGATTTGCCATAAAAAAAAAAAAAAAATGAGCATATTGAAACATTTTTATTATTAAGCTATGTTTTTTAAAGAAATAAACAATGTTAAGAACAAGCATTCAAGCGACTCCACAAATTTTGTGCAAGAATTTTAAGACTATCAACTGATTCAGGCTTTAAAGATGCCCTGTGGCAGTTCAATTTGTTGCCCCCTATGCTAAATGTGCTAAGCGTGCTACTCCAGGCATTAAGAATATATCTCAGTATACACAATCAACTTATTCTGCAATCAAAAAAAAAAAAAAAATCAATCAATAAGAGCTGAAAAAGAATTGGTAATTGTAATAATGGGACAGAAACGAGGTGCCTTCGCACGCACTGTTTACTCAGAACTAACAAATCCTAACCATAATCTGTTAGAAAAGTCATAATCTAGGTCTGAAATTTTTAGAGGGCAATATTTATTTCAAATAAATCTACCGCAAAATCTGCTGTTGCTTCTTTGCAAGGAATACTTCATAACCATAGCGGCAGTGTTGCCTCCAAGAGACAAAGTGCTGCATTGCATTTATTCAGTTTCATTTTTATCAGAGATAGGGCTGAAAAGGTCTTCTCACACAAATAGCTAGTAGACAATATGACTAACAATTTAACAGTTGTGGCGATAGTTCACTGCCAGTGGCTACACAGAAACCAATCTTTAAGTACACCTAATGTCTAACAAAGTTTCCTTTTCATTTTTGGTTTCTGTACCACTTTCTGAAGTATCAACACATTTCTTTTTCACTGTTTCTTTTAAACTTGAAACACTCGTACTTGGTTTACTTTCGGTATCATCACTGCTTTTCTTCATTATCACTTTTAAAGAAGCTTAAAAGGTTTTGTTGTTTTTTCTTTCCATTTTGTAAGGTTTAACATTTTACATTACAATGCCACAAAAAATAATTTGCTTTCCGAAATACCACAACAAAGTATTTGCAAACAATATGCACGTGTTGTCGCCAGGTGAGGTGACGCAATACTAGCAAACAGTGTACTATCATCACAAGAATGAACATGCCCCCTCTATACCTCCTTGGCAGACAGTATGTATCCCTACACATTGTCACCTATATTTGTCGTCCCAGCCAGTGCTGCCCCTCTCCTCACAAGTACATAATCCTGGCGTATAAGCAGCAATAAATATTTCACGGACCAGTGGGAAATTTCTGATGCACTGCCAGTTAAAAAACACTGATCTAGGTAGAGATTCAAGGGCAGTCTGTCAAGGCAGAGAAGGTTAACAATGGAGCAAAAACACTGGTGTTTATATGGGAAACAAAACAACAAGTGGGAGATGATACAAATATACATGAAAACGAGGAAATTAAACCACTCAAACACGTCATAAAGTATACAGGTGGCTACTTATAAAACTATTACTTCTGCCTGGGTATAAAGCATGCTGTTTAACCAGCTGCATTATATTTTGAAAGCTGCTTTTTTGACATTACTTGTTTAAAGCTCTTTATAAAAATGACATGTCACCACTATGTAAAGTCAAAGCTAATTTCCTCATACACCACAGATATACAGCGGTATTTTCATTTCTGTTTCTCTGTCTGAAGTTGCCTCATTAACTTGGACCACCCTTGCTGAGGTAACAGGTTCCTGTTGCCAGGTCAGCACAACAAAATCGGCATGGTATCGGCACCAGGTTTTTATTAGTCATTAAACTTTATTCAGAGCCAGGTGAATATGTAGTTAAGATTAATACATACTGTAATAACATGAGTTTGCTAGACATCTTACCTTGTAAATAAGCAAATGTCTCTGTCCGAGCCAGAAAATGGTGAATGCCAAACCGCTGCTTCACTGTAAGGGTCTTAATTTGTTTCCTCAGCTTGATGATCTCCTCTCTAACAGACATGTTTTCATCAAGCGCTAGGTCGACAACTGCTGGACCCGGAGTTGAAGCGTTGTTGTGATCCTCAAGGATTTTATCATCCTCCTCCTCCTCACCCAGTATGTAAACCTCCAAAATTCTCATTTTTAAAATGCCGGCTACAAACTTGGGTATGAGGACTAACCTTAAGGCTCTCTCTCCGGGCAGCGACAATCCATTTAGATCGGGTTTCCGCATTGGAGACAAATGTATGAAAACTAAGTACTGTACCTTGTTGTACTTGCTGGAAGTTCGACATAAAGGTACGCAACAATGTTCAGCTATAGAGGTATCTGCATGCTGAAACTTAAACTTCTTTTTTTCTGACATTCTTGCCAGAAAAAAAATTACAAAGGAAGTGACTGAGCTGGCTGAGATTTCACCAGAATTACGTCAGCACTACCGTGCATATATAGCCTACTACTATATTGCGATAGTTTTATTTTCAAACAATGTATTAAAAAATATCATTCATATCATGGCACTCTATATATTGCCCAGGTCTAGTTGCCCCATATGATTAATTGTGAGTGTGCCTTGCTGTGAACTGGCATTTTATACAGGTGTGAGCCCTGCCTTTTGTCTGTTACTCAAATTCTTGTGATTCTAAACCAGATTAAGCAAGTTTGAAAACAGACAAAGAGGTGGATTTCTCATTTGTAATTACACAAAGTAAAACATTTACTATAGAAGCATAAAAAATGAATGCAAGAAAATGTGAGGAAAACTGGATCCAAAACTATTTAGTTTTAAAAGCACTGCTGTCATGCTAAACCACAATTATAACAGACATAAATGAGAGGCCCCCAAAATAATAGCAATCATCACATTAAGTTTAATTTCTTATGTGGATATAATAGCAGTTTAAAGTCATGTTTTTGTGCGTGCATAATTCAGTGCTGTAAAATATCACATTGAAATGCAGCTAATATTCACAAACCATAATGATTAAAGAATATATGAATGTGTAGTTTAAATTAATGGTAGAAATACTGCACCTTACACAAAAAATGGCATAATATTAATACAACACCAGTTCTGATGGAAATGAAAACTGATAGATAGATAGATAGATAGATAGATAGATAGATAGATAGATAGATAGATAGATAGATAGATAGATAGATGACTGACATACACACACATTAATAATTTTATATGTTAAAATGCAGAACCACAGCCAACAGTTTGTATTTTAGCTCAGGTTAGATGGTTACCAAGCTTTTGGCCTCCATTCACCTCCAAATATTATGAAGGATGTGTAAAGAGCAAAGAAAATATCTAAAAATGAAAAGCACGCAGTATGTACAAAACCTACAGTGTCACTCATCTTACATATAAACATCCTTAGTCTTCCCTGTCTTAGATAGTAGGGCTGTCTGAAAGTATTATCTAATTACAAGGAGGTCTAAGTAATTACATGGCACCCTTATTTCATGGCACATTAGAAACAGTAGCCTGTAAATTGTAAATCAAGTGTTTTGATTTCAGTCAACTCTAAATAAATACAAAATAACAACATGTAACTTCAGTACGAGACACCAAAATATATCCTTTAATTTTACTTGTACTCCAGAACTTTATTTAAAAGTATTTTGTCACCAATACCTTTTATACCAGTTTACATTACATAGTCCAATGGTCTATTTTCTTTTATTTATTTCTATTTCCTTTGGTGTAAGTCCATCCATCTTTCCTCACATCTTCTTATTGCTTATTTTAATGTGTGGTACGTAAGCTCATAAAAATGACACACACAAACTGCACATAATGCAGGTTTATTAAATAAGAACAAAATGTAAAATTGGATATGGTGAAATAACAAAACTATTTAAAAAGTTTGTACTCTTCAATCAAAGTAACTACTAATGAAAGTGCATCAATTAATACTAATTCCATATAACGACTATGGGTAACATAGTGTGTCCCAAGCATGTCAGATGTGAGGCAGGACTACCCTTGGACATGATTCCAGGCCATCAAGTGGCACACTATGCCATACAGGGCCAAAGTTACTTAATTTAACTTGGATGTTTGTAGGATGTAAGAAGAAAACCAAGATTACGTAGAAAAAAAACATACAAATCACAGAATAAACAGGCAAACTCCAGATTATCAGTGATTGGCAAGGACTTCAAACTTAAAGACGTAGCCTACTATTTAGTCCACTGTGTCATTCTGTCATCCCTGCCTTGAACGACAAATAAAATAAATTGAAAGTATAAAGATGAATCTAATATACTAAGGACATAGGAAAAGCTATCCACTGATTTTCTATACCCAAATGTCCAGAGGTCTGTGTTGTGGAGAGTATAAAGCAGAAGTCCACCCTGAGCAGAATACCAATCCATTAAAGGACATTCTACACATACACTCCTTTAGACTACAGTGATTTAAAATGGCAAAATGATCTTACAAGACATCATTGAACTGTGAAAGAAAACAAAGAAAAAAGAAAATAGACATTAATATGAACACTCAGCAAACCACTTCTTGACATGCTATTTGTTTTATACATTTTCGAGGGCAACAAAACATCAGCAAGTGTTATACTTTAAACTCACTATTGTGAAGGTTGTTTTTGTAAGTGTTGGCCAGGGATGATTATTCTTCTTCTTCAGGTATCACACAATTATGCTATACATGGATTCAAAAGCAGCAACATGTATACATCCAATTAATACAAAATGTAGATTTTTACCTTTCATTTCTGATGTTATTATACATTGTATGGAATGCAACAGCAAAAACTTGACTTGATAATATTTTCTACCACTGTATTTGCATTTTTGCTTTTGAGGGGGCACTTAACGGTACTGTTATGCTCAGAAAAAAGGGATGCTGCAGCTTTGAAATTAATTAGCAGCCTACGCCTTATTGAGTAAGTCACAGCGTTTAAGTGAAACTGATGAAATATTGGTAAGCAGCGTGGACCGCAGTATAAGTATGTGAAGGGGGTCAGAGGTTAATCCCTATTGATTTTCCAAGTCTGCATACAGCACCGCTGGGAAAGGCCGGTTCTGTCGGCAATCAGCTAGCACAAATACATTATAAATCTTACTGTCCACATCCACTGATCACTGTCGCTTACTCCCTCTGCTAAAGGCCATTAGGAAACAAGAGCAAATCCGCTGGCAATCAGCCATAACATGAATGGCTAACTAAAGTACAGAAGGTGCAGCAACTTAAGGTAATGGGTAGCCTGGCGAAGCAGACAGTTTAGGTGGACACAGAAAAGGCAGACAAGTGCTCTTAAAAACTAAATAAAGCATGCTTTGAAAAGCACTCCAAGGGATCACAGGCCATTTCCCGTAAACTGATAATACAAACTTATTATAGATCATGTAAACAATATAGCTCAAAGTAATTGAAGAAATCTATAGATTATATACTTGAAAATGGATAAGTGTACATTTTATCTTCTACATTTGTTATTTGTAATTTAGACACATATAGAAAAAAAAAATTCATATTAAGAAACAGACTCACTGTATTATTATATGTAAATATTTTCACCGTTTTGTGGCAATTTGTTTTAGCTTGCAATATTCTTTATAAAGCTGTAAAGATGGAAATGAGGCCCAAAACATACATTAAAGTACTGGATGATCTACCCCTCATTTAGTAGTACTGTGCATCAAATAGTTGTTGTGGCTACCAGCAAATGAACAAAACAAAAAGCAATACAAAAACTAGAAATCTATTTTCATAAAGTCTCTCTTTACGGAAGTCTGGCCCAGCACACTGGACACTCCACTAAAAACAATTTCATTAAATGGGATGTAGTGAAAAGCCAAGCAAAATGACACCTTTTATTGGCTAACTAAAAAGATTACAATATGCAAGCTTTTGAGGCAACTCAGGCCCCTTCTTCAGGCAAGATGTAATACAGAAACCCGGGTTCCCTGTGTTAATACACACACTCGGACAAAAAAACAACACTGGTAAATTTTTAAGTGAGAAATCTTAAATGTAAAAACTTTAAATAGACTCCTTCAGGCTAGGGTTCATTTAACAAGAGAGAAGAACAATGTATGGTCAAGATCTTTGGATAAGATAACTGTCCAACAAAGTCTTTAGAAGTTTCAAATGAGTTTGTCAAAACAATTTGGGTCTGTAGTCAGGTTGTCTGTGTCAGTCTGAGAGATGCAAACAATCCTCATATTTGGCCATAAAACTCTTGTCTCTATTCAAACCATGTTGCAATGTGTTAAATTTTAGCACAAGTTTAACTTCCCATTCATTTCTCTCTTGCTGTGTTCTGAAGTTGCCCATAAGCACTGTGACTTTAAAGTCCCTCTCACAGTGTCCATGGCTGTTGAAGTGGGCCGCTACAGGAACATCTGCGTTGCCATGTTTAATGTGGAACCTGTGTAAGTTCATTCTCTGGTGGAGTGTTTGATAGTTTCTCCCACTTGTCCTATAGTTCTCATCTGCTGTGATGGCAAGTGCCATACCCATTCCAAAGTTTGAGGCTCAATTCAGAAGGTAAAGAAAATAGCTGAAGCTCACGGAAATAATAAGTATAATGATAAAATAGAAATGCAAAAATGTTAAAAATAAAACCAGTGCTGCCACACAAACAGGCCCATAAGGCAAAATGTCTTCTAAAATAAAAAGACTTCAACATTTTAATGTACATGCATTATAAAGACAAGGCTAGTCAAAATAATACCGAAAAGCACGACCACTACTTTATAACAATTTTATTCATTTTTGAAATTAACAAAAATATAAATTCAGTAACCTGTAGTATATGTATAAAAAAGTAAAAACATTCAAAGCATTTTAACTTGATTGCATATTTGGATACTGCCTCATAACTTATAATGAGAGTCAGTGAGACAACTGTAAACACATTTGTGGTTGTTGTTATTACATATTTATGTCATTTTTTTACTAGCTGTAAAATGTTTAGCACAGGACAATATGTTGACACAATGGTTGGCACTGCTTACATTTCCACAATCTTGAATTCAGTCACCCACAAGACATGCATGTTAGGTTAACTCAGTAATCTGAATTATGATCAGTGTGTTGGCTCACTTTGACCCTGAATTAGATACCTAAGCAGTTTAGGCAAGACATATACAGACACTTTTCTTACATTCATCCATCCATCCAACCATTCATTACTATGTTCCAATTAGTATTTCCAAGTTTTATTCTAATCTTTCAGGTTCTGTAAAATTACAAATACTAAGTTTAATTTAACTCCAAGGCTTTATAGACAATTTTATAACCTTCCTTACTCATTTTATACATTTACAAAATGCAGGAGTTCAATTTTTTCCTTCTACACTAGTATTCCCAAAGCTCAAGGACTTTTAGGAAACAGCTTTTCAAGAGGTCTATTTCTACAAGAGTTTTGGCCCACACAGTTTTTGAATAATATGTTAATATCTCTGCTAAAAGAAAGGCAGTAAGAACGAGAGGTGGGGGCAAATTATTAGTTGCCATCGCTCACTGTAGTTTCACAGTGCTCCTACAAACTATGGTGTGAAGCCATTAAGAACTTACTGGAGTCATTACATGCCACACATCATCTGTTCATTCTCCTTCTGCCTAGTAAATGCTTAGGTCAACCAAAACCAGGACTAGCAGGTTTCTTAAGTACCTTCCTAGAACCTGTAAGATGAATGTACTTCGAGGTATCCAAAACTAGTACAATGTACCAAGTTGTTTTTTGTTAAAATAGGTTGTTTGTTGGTTCCAAGTGAATGCTGACTTCTGGTGCAACTGTGGTGGATATTTTAGTGCCAAAATTTCACCTAATTAAAGTCCCCCTAAGTGACTGGTTCTACAATGGCAAGAAAGTAAAGGTGTCAAAAACTGGTAAAGTAAAATCATTTTAAAGTGCTGTCTAAGTTATTGTATAATAACAACAACAACAACATTTATTTATATAGCACATTTTCATACAAAAAGTAGCTCAATGTGCTTTACATAATGAAGAATAGAAAAATAAAAGACACAGTAAGAAAATAAAATAAGTCAACATTAATTAACATAGAATAAGAGTAAGGTCCAATGGTCAGGGTGGACAGAAAAAAACAAAAAAAACTCCAGACGGCTGGAGAAAAAAATAAAATCTGTAGGGATTCCAGACCATAAGACTGCCCAGTCCCCTCTGGGCAAATATACAAAAATAATATACAAAAAATCATCTTATATGATCAGAGGTTGTTGAAGGCCAGTTGCAAATTGGCAAAGAATCTGCGTGTAAAACAAAACAGTCTGTTTTAAAACTAATATAGTCTGTAAGAGTCAATGCAAGAGCATTTTCTAGGAAAATCTCTATAAAATGAATTTACAAAGAGCTTCTGTAACTGTACTGTCAAACAGAAAAGAGATTTAAACATCAAGGCAATAAATAAATACTTTATAATTACTACAAAGACACTTATTGCATGCATAAAGAGCAGAAAACAAGAATAAATCAAACAAAAAGGCTAAGCTTTAATTTATATTTTAGGTTATCAGGTGATTTAATTGAGGCTACCATTATTCACTTCTGAATATTTTTTGTTGATCAAGATATCTTTGCTTGATTTAAAAGTACTCAGTTGTTAAAGATATACTATACATGAAATAGGAACATGATAAGTTGATGTTTATTTTGACTGTAAATTAATTTTACATCACAAAAAAGCTACTATGAATAAAGAGAAGTGAGATAGTTTTCTCAATGCAAAAAACATTCTGAAACTAATTTTAAAAAAAAAAATCACACTATAGAATGTTTAATAACGGTTCGTTCTGAGTGTTTTCCTCTTTTTCTGTTCTAGTTTTTGGTTACCGTAAGGGAGAATGATACGCACAAACTAAATATTTTACGACATGAAAAGGGTATACTTGCTTTTGTTTCAGTTTGCATTTATAATAATATTGACTACCAATACACATTTATATATATTAATAACAAAGAATTGCACATACAATTCCAGAAGGGGTCTCACAAATGCTTTGTACAGCTAAAGAATAGCATTCTTTGATTTGTACTCCACAGAAAATGTTATGTAACCTCATATTAAAGCACACTCACACTGCAAAACTCTTTCAGCAATTTTCAACCATAGCCTTCATTTACATAATCTAGTCAAGTCATAGATAGTTGTGGCAGGCGTCCATGACTGCCAGTTCTGTAATGTGATATCCCTAGTGATTCAGTCATAGCACATAGCCAAGACTAAATCAAACAGGTCTTGTTATAGGAAAAGGCTTCTGTTTGTGTGTGTCTGGGGGAAATCTGGCATTTACAAAAGGTATTTAAATAAAAATATAAAAAATAAATACAGTAGTAGGAAAAGGGCATCCCGTATGAGACAAGGAGAAATACGTTACCCGAATGGGAGGCCAGTGTGACGATGCAGACTAATTGGCCAGAACAAATAAATAACTTCGAGACTGGCCAGTATAAAATAATGGACAGACCAGCTATAGTGGGGAGTCTTTAACAGTTCAATCCCACATACATCAGGTGGCAGTGGTCCCCACATAAGAAACCAGTTGGGACACCGAAAGGGGCAGTTGGGATACGGAATCCAGAAGGGCCACCTGGTAGGGGTCCCTACATTCCAATAGATGGTGCTATCAGGGGAGAACCTCCCTACTTTCACTTTCACTATAAAGTGCTTCCCAGATGAAGTGGCGTGACCTCAGAAGCATTACCGGGTCCAGCATAAAAGGAAGTCAACTGCCACACATGGATGAGACATAGTCAGGAGGCAGCGGGCAAAACTCAACTGGAGGACGGAAGGAGGAACATTTAGTAGTTCACTGCAATTATAACTCTACTTGTGGCTGACTGTTGGAAGAGGTCTGCAAGAAGATACTTAAGAAGGAATAGAAAGCCCTTGTTTTTTTCATATAGTGTTTGCTATATTACTGTGTCTGTGGTTAAATGCTCTCTTTGTGATTACTATATATATATATATATATATATACTGTATATATATATATATATATATATACACATACACACACATGCACGCACACTAACTGTCCTCCGCGCTCTGCCTGCGTAGAAGTGAAACAGGACAGTGAGGAGTGCCCTGCCTGGCTCCCCATTCCTGACATCACATTTTCCCCTCCCCTCAGCCTGCAGCCTTTGTGTTGGATTAGCACGACTATATTGCTGATGCAAGCAAACTACGTATCTTAGCGAGATAAGAGAGGTCACAAATTCAACCAGAATGTTTAAAGCAAATTATAAAAAAAAAAACCTGATCTAAATCTGTTAAATAGCTAAGCGGAGGTAAGGTACGCCCCCGAGGCTGGTGTGTGAGTGAGGAGGGCCCCTGACCCTCAGCCCGCAGCGTGTTTCTCATATTCACGCAAATAAATCAGTACCCCAAGCGAACTATGATACATAGTGCATTGAGAGAAGTCACAAAATCAACCAGAATGTTCAAGCAAATTATAGAAAAAAAACCTGATCTAAATCTGTTAAGTAGTTCTCTCGTGAAGAGTGGACAGACATTGGATTTTATATATATATATATATATATATATATATATATATATATATATATATATATATATATACTGCTCAAAAGAATTAAAGGAACACTTTTTAATCAGAGTATAGCATAAAGTCAATGAAACTTATGGGATATTAATCTGGTCAGTTAAGTAGCAGAGGGGTTGTTAATCAGTTTCAGCTGCTGTGGTGTTAATGAAATTAACAACAGATGCACTAGAGGGGCAACAATGAGATGACCCCCAAAACAGGAATGGTTTAACAGGTGGAGGCCACTGACATTTTTCCCTCCTCATCTTTTCTGACTGTTTCTTCACTAGTTTTGCATTTGGCTACAGTCAGTGTCACTACTGGTAGCATGAGGTGATACCTGGACCCTACAGAGGTTGCACAGGTAGTCCAACTTCTCCAGGATGGCACATCAATACATGTAATTGCCAGAAGGTATGCTGTGTTTCCCTGCACAGTCTCAAGGGCATGGAGGAGATTCTAGGAGAAAAGCAGTTACTCTAGGAGAGCTGGAGAGGGCCATAGAAGGTCCATAACCCATCAGCAGGACCAGTATCTGCTCCTTTGGGCAAGGAGGAACAGGATGAGCACTGCCAGAGCCCTACAAAATGACCTCCAGCAGGCCACTGGTGTAAATGTCTCTGACCAAACAACCAGAAAGACTTCATGAGGGTGACCCAAGGGCCCCATGTCCTCTAATGGGCCCTGAGCTCACTGCCCAGCAGCATGCAGCTCGATTGGCATTCGCCATAGAATACCAGAATTGGCAGATGCACCACTGGTGCCCTGTGCTTTTTACAGATGAGAGCAGGTTCACCCTGAGCACGTGACAGAAGTGAAAGGGTCTGGAGAAGCCATGGAGAACATTATGCTGCCTGTAACATCATTCAGCATGAGCAGTTTGGTGGTGGGTTAATGATTGTCTGGGGAGGCATATCCATGGAGGGTCACACAGACCGCTACAGGCTTGACAAAGGCACTTTGGCTGCCATTAGGTATCAGGATGAAATCCTTGGACCCATTGTCAGACCCTATGCTGGTACAGTGGCTCCTGGTGCACGACAATTCCTGGCCTCATGTGGTGAGAGTATGCAGGCAGTTCCTGGAGGATGAAGGAATTGATACCATTGACTGGCCACCACACTTTCCTGACCTAAATCCAATAGAACACCTCTGGGACATTATGTTTTGGTCCATCCAATGCCACCAGGTTGCACCTCAGACTGTCCAGGAGCTCAGTGATGCCCTGGTCCAGATCTGGGAGGAGATCCCCACAACACCATCTGTCATCTCATTAGAAGCATGCACCGATGTTGTCAGGCATGTATACAAAACACAGGGGCCATACAAAGTGCTGTGTACAATTTTGAGTTGCTGCAATTAAATTTTGGAAAAATGGACTAGCCTGCCACATAATTTTTTCACTCTGATTTTTGGGGCGCCTTTGAATTCAGGGCTCTGTAGGTTGATCATTTTCATTTCCATCAAATGATGTGGCATCCTTTCGTTCCTAACACATTACCCAGTCTATATCAGTTCAGTATAGATATCCAGGAGGATTTTTTTTCCCATTGAGATCTGATGTGTTTTCAAAGTGTTCCTTTAATTTTTTTGAGCAGTTTATATATATATATATATATATATATATATATATATATATATATATATATATATATATATATATATATATATATATATATATATATATATATTTATATATATATATATATAAATAAATGAAATCCTAAGCCTAAAAGTGCAACGAGTTTCTGGAACGGTTTATGTCACATTTTTTTGTCACACTTTAAATCTGGCTTATCTTAAAACCTACATAAATATGTTGGGTATCATTCTTTTCAGAATTTATCAAACTTTAATGTGTGTTGTTAGATTTTCAGATTCTTATTCCATTTTTAAATTATACACTAAAATATTAAGAAAGCTGTGGTTTATAAGAATGTCAGTTAAAAAGAATGGATCGTTTATTTAGTCTCTTATAAATACTCATCAAGATTAGTGGACCTCAGTTTAACAGGAATACTCCAATCGGTAAGAGAGTAAAAATTTTATTCTCATTTCATGATTTTTATTCCGTTAAATAATAATTCATTTTTCTTTTACATATTTATAGAATTTCGTGATTTTGACTCCAATAAATAATTTTTTTTTGTACATTTACAGATTTTACTGGTCACAACTGGGAGTTGGGTGCCAAAGGCGCCAGGGGGCTTGCCCCCCTAGTATACAGTACAGTATATATATATATATATATATATATAAATAGCCATACATACAGACACACACATATGCATATATATATATATATATATATATATATATATATATATATATATATATATATATATATATATATATATATATATATATATATATATATATATATATATATATATATATATATATATATATATATATATATATATATATATATATGTCAGGGATGCCAGGGGCCATGACCCGGCCGGGACGCCATGAGGGACCGGATGTGGGTCTGCACCCACCCTGGATCACGTGGGGGTCGCCTTCCTGGTTGCTTTGGAGGCCAGGGCTACAGGGCATGGAAGCTTCACCCTGTAGGGGCCCGTGGTCACCGCCAGGAGGCGCCCCAATGCCTTGGGGACCTGTTAACCTGGTGTGGCGGAAGTGCTGGGGGGAAGAATTAGGACGGCGCCCGGAGAGTTGCCGGGAGGACAGCTGGCACTTCAGCCACACTGGGGCATGGCTAGAGGAGGAATGCCGGGAACACCTGGGGCTCATCCGGGTCATATATAAAAGGGGCCGTCTCCCTTCATTCGAGGCTGGAGTCGGGAGGGGGAAGAACGAAGCTCAGGAGAACTGTGGAGCCGGCCCGAAGAGAGGCATATATATTGTGAAAGCTGGCCCTGGCACAGACAGATGGACAGCATATTTTCACCCACACACCATTTATTTACAATAATATTATTTACAGTTTTTGCTCACGTGCACCCCCAGTGCCTTCTTGCACCGATTTCCCCAATGTCCAGGCCCACAGTCTCTGTGCCTTCCTGGCCGCCTCCCGTCCTCTCTCCAGCTCTGTCTGCTTCCTCCCGACATCCACCACTGACTGGAGGGAGGCCGTTATAATGCTCCCGGATGAGCCCCAGGTGTTCCCGGTATCCCCTCCTTAGCCACGCCCCAGCATGGCGGAAGTGTCGGCTGTCCTCCTGGCAGCTCTCCGGGCGCCACATAAAGTCTTCCCCCCAGCACTTCCTGGTGTGGTGGAAGTACTGGGCTCCAGGGACAATTAGGCATCGGGACGCCGCCTGGCGGTGACCACGGGCCCCTACAGGGTAGGGCTTCCATGCCCTCGACCCGTGGCCCCCAACAGAACCAGGACGGACGCCTCGGTCTGGAGGAGGCACAAGCCCTCCTCACATCCTCCTAGGGCATCCCGGCCGGCTCCAGCCCGCCCGGGACCACAATATATATAATATATATATATATATATATATATATATAAAATACACACACACAAACAGTATACACACATATATACACACACATATACATATACAGGATGAACTAGAAAGAAGTACCATATTTCAAATATTTATTCTACAAAAATGCTACAAGATAAAATAAATTTCATTACAATAAAAGAAAGGGTACACAAAATAGATTTTTTTTCACTGTGTTTTAAAAATGAGATCTTCAAGACGATTTCTGAATGCTCGCTTGACTCGGCCATTTCAAGGGTAATAGTGGTGATTTTGTGACGAATAGCATCCTGAAGGGCTTCAAGGTTTTGAGGTTGGTGCGTGTGTATAGTTTTGACTTCAGATAGCCCCACAAGAAGAAAAGTTCAGGTGAACGTGAAGGCCACCTGACAATGGCACATTGGGAGGTCAGCTTCCCTGCAAACATCTACCACAAAACTTGCATGCGTTATATGAGTTGTTGCTCTGTCCTGCTGAAACCAGGCATCCACCAGATCCATTTCTTCCAGTTGGGGCCACCAAAAGATCTCTAGCTTTTCATTGTAACATTCTGAAGTGACGGTGACCATTGCTCCCCTCTCCTCAAAAAAGTAAGAGCCTATAATGCCAAATTCTGCAATGGCACACCAAACAGTAACACGCTTATTGTGCAAGGGTCTCTGATAAAGTTCATGATGGTTGGTTTCAGCTCAATATTGAAAGTCTACGGCTCTCCCAGTCTCTCTCAGTGAGTTCCTGCACTACCATCATTTTGTGTGGATGGAAATTAAGATCTTGAGGCAAAATCCTCTTCAAAGTCATGATGAAAATGCCTAAAGCAGAAGCATGTTTGTGTGCTGAACGTCTAGGAGACTACAAAATTGATGCCCTTACAGCTTGGATGTTTTTAGGTGATCGTACAGTCTGAGGATGGCCTGGAGATTTTCTGTTTAATGTTCTACCCGTCTGTCTAAATTTAGACACCCACTGAAGAATTGTTTTTTGATTTGGGATGTCACCGTTAGGAGGAATGCTTCAGAAGGTGTATTGCGTAGTGATAATGGATTTTTTTGTTTTTGAAGAACGCTTTGACAGAGAAAGCATGATGCGCACTGGACCAAGACATGTTTCCGACTGAAAACTACAAGGGATCACCTATCAATGGACCCCCACCCCAACCCACTTGGCTGCCTCTACCTTGCGCAATGACATTGCAAAATGTGATACTTTATTTTGGCTCACCCTGTGTATATATATATATATATATATACATACACATACATATATACACTCAATATAGTCTGAACACACACCAGAATTACCGTACTATAAAGATAATTTAAAAAGAAAGAAAGAAACCTTCTGACTAAGCTGCCACAGGGAAGCCTTGTGTAGACATATTGCTGTTGTTGAGCCCCAGCAGTATTTCTTGAAACACTTCTGAATAATTTGTTGGCTGAATTTATTCAGAGTTATTGTGTCAGTGAGAGAATGTTTACAATTGCTGAGAATGGTACTCAGTTTTATTTTAATTCTTGGCGTTGCTACTGTCCAACGTGCATCCCATAACTAAGCTTGCCCTCAAATGAATAAAAAGGTGTGCTCTGGACTGTTCAAACAAGGGAAAGGCTAGAGGAACTTTGGATACAGCAAAAATATGTATTTGATGTTGTGTCTTTATTGTACCATGAAAAGATGTTCCAAGAAGATGTTCCACATTGACTGGCTACCAGAATGTAATGATATTGCGATTATTTTAGAGCATAAAAAAAAAGTGTACTGAGAAGTTGTAAGGGACTCAAGTAATCATTCATTCCCTACAATTCCTAATTGTGTAACTTGATATCCTCAAGGAAATGACATCCAGAAACTACAATCACTGAGTATGACATGCTTTTCTGCAACAAGTCCTAAGCTTTACTTACTGTATATGGTGGACATTTAAGAACTACCATTGTGTAATCATATCTAATATTTTTCTGAATCCTGTACAGACTCTTCTATAACAATTGAGAAAATATTAGGGTTTCTGTAAATCCTACTAGTCACCTGCCAACTTCACTATTTTTTCAGTTAATTTTATTAAGATTATTTATATAGAGTTAAAACAGCAGTGGCTCCAGCACTGATCACTATTGGGCACCACTGTTAACATAATCTGACTTACAAAAGCTACTCACAGCAGATTGTGTTCCTTTCTGTATTTAAACCAACTTCGCACCCGTTTGAAAAGTGTTCCTTGCATTTCTGATTCTTTTAGCTTGATCACTACCCTCTAATACAGTTCTTTATCAAAATCTAATATTAATCACACTAACAGAAATCATTCCTTCATCCCTTTGACTTAATTTGTTCAAATCCCAAGGCTATGTGTGGAGAGAGAGGCATTATGTAGGAACCTAGGTAAGATTATGAACAAGCAATTAAATCAGAAAACCAGGGAATTGTAACCAAATAAATTTGGAATAAGTAATATACACGATAACAAAATAAATTCATGATGCTTAAAACATTAACCATTCTTCTAATACTAACATATTTCTGTTTGGTAGAAGGCAAAGTTCATACACTGACAACATCAACATATGTGTAACACTACCTTATATCTGTGACATCCCTAAATTTCAGTTTGTGAATTTTGAGCCTCTGTTAAATCTTTCCTACAGTGCAAACAGATTGTTTTGTTAAAAAAAAAAACCTAAAAATTGGTCTGTGATTTGCTCATTAAGCATTCATATTTACAGCATATATGCTGAACGTTTGAGACATTTACTTCTGTTAACATTTTCCAATAATTAATGTTTATTTTAAAACACTACAAAGATCAATTCTTTTCATAATAATTCTTTTAGTTAAGTTTGTCATAGACAATACAGTGCACATTCAAGAATAAACATGAATGGAAACCAAAATGTTAGGATATATAATATGTATGCCAAACACCATTATTATTATTAATGTATATAAACAAGTCAAAAGTATCGAAAAAGACTTTTTCTGCAACAAAAATGTTTCTACAAATGATTATTTTATGCAAAATGCTCTCCCAATACTGAGCTGTGGCAAACTCATTTTGCAAATTAATTTTATTATTTCTCCCTCTCCCCCTCTCCCTCACTTATGCTCTCTCTTCTTAATCCTATCATGCGGGCAATAAGTGTATGCACCATGAACACATTTAATTTTCCCAGTTAGTTTTCAGCAAGCCCAGAGGTGAGGTTTAATAAGGATCAATGGCACTTTATCTAGGACAGGACCCACTTCACAGCATGCAAATTAAACACCAACACTTAAAAAAAAAAAAAAAAAAAAAGAAAGAAAGGAAGAAATGGATTTAATTAAAAAATGTAGAACCACGGGCTCTGGAAATTCAATTAAAGGATTTATGCAAAGGTTCGCTAGCTTTTTGTGCTGCAGTTACTGCTTATATAATGAGCTTTTCATATTAAAAATCAATAGGTAATCTGGAGTGGAAGATCGCCCCCTTATATACATTTTTGAAATCAATTTGAAAAATAGTCCATCAGCCTTGGTGTCACAGCACTTGGAGCTCGTAAACTATGCTTTGTTTTGATTCTAAAGTTGGACAGCTTCTGTTCTGCAGCGACATGAGAGATGAATTATTGGCAGCAGACAAGAGCAGGGGGTGGGGCAGGAGAAATTTGGGGTCTTCTTGCAGCTATGTGCATTGTATAGAGCTCTCTCTCACTTATTTCTGTAGCTAACAGTGAGGATGTGTAACCGAAATAAAGCTGTTCTAACATAATTACAACTAAGAAAATCAGACTTAAAATGCATGGTTATAAAGCAAAACATACATTAGCTTCAGAAGTAATACATGAAAATGTTTATTTATGGCTATAAAGCAACTTGGCAATAGCAATGCATTTTGCTACTGAAATACTGCAAAAGCTCAGTGTAGGGTAAGCAAAAATAAATACATCATAGTGGATTTTACTTTTTATACTATTTTATTTTATCAATATCTGAAACAAACTAATTGTAAACTAATTGTCTATGAATCAAATTCATTACATTCAAGGCTTTAATATCACCATGATTTGAATTATTTAGAAAACATGATGCATTCTATTGTAATAGTAAAAACACAGAATTTGTTATGATACTAAAGAAACCTGAAAACTTTGTAACTCACCAAAAGTGAAAGTGGACAGTGTTTGAGGTAATCAAGAATTGCTAAAACATTAAATATCTTAACCAAAAAAATCCAAGTATAAAAATTAAGAATCAGTATGCTACTACTATTTGTAAAGAATTAAACTAAATTATTATAACTGTTATCTTGTAGGTAATCTTCAATAGACAAATGTGAATTTACAAAGGCATTTCACTTGTTTTTCAATATTTTGCTATCTACAGAGACTATAAAATATTTTAATCCTCTTGAATGTGTTCATATTTTGTATGATATGTTTAACTGGGTTTTTGATCAATAGAAACCAACACATTGTTAAAGGGAAAATATATAAAGATACTAATTATAAATGTCAAACAGAAGATGACTGATTTCATATGTAAGCACTTGTTTTGCCATAACAAACTTATACAAGCTGTGGCAAATTTAATCTTAAATTGTGTGCAATAAATATCTATGGTAACATCAACAACTAGCTACTATAACTCTTAATAAAAACCACTGAATGGAGCCAATGGAACATTTATCGAGGATACAGGTGGTCAAGTTCAATTTACTAAGCTAAACTGTTTGTCTGTAAGTGTGCTCTACAGCTGGCTCCTGTCTTTTTCAGGCATGTTTCCTGCTTTGCACCAGATGCTGCCTGGATTGGCTCAAGCTCTCTGTTACACTAAAATGGGAATGGACGAGTTTAGTAAATGGATCGCTGGAAAATAATAATGTTATTATTAATGTGTTATTGAAAATTCGTGGACAAAACACAATAGTTAAATTCATATGTGCAGCAACAGAACACAAAAACTTCAATAAAGTAGAAGTAGAAACAATTAAACACAGGCTACAATATATAATTATGTTTTAGGTATTCTTTTAAAATTACCAATGATTTAACCTCATAAAGCTTTTAAAGAAGCCAAATCCAAACAACTGGTGTAGAAGGCAACAACAAAGTTTTGCCCATAATAAACTTTCTAGACTTAAGAACCAAGTCCATGTCAGAATGGAGTCAGTAAACCAAATATAAAACTGTACAAAATTGCTCACTGCCTTACAAAGCAAAAGGTGTACTGAGTTATATAAATGGTAATTGGTTGACTTTTTTTTAGAGCAGCAGCAATATGTCCCAGTATCTTAATATATTGGTAAACCAGAAGAGTGTATCTAAAAGTGCTAGAGTTTTATAAGAATGGCTTGGAAACTGAACTAGTAAGAAATTACAAAGATCTTATAATTGCATTATTTGCCTATAGCTGTAATAGATAACTATATACATTCCGTTACAAGTAACCATTGTACAACAAAGCAACATTTTTTATTTTTTCTAACTAGATTTATTAAACAGAACTGAATTCCCAGGGAAATGTGCTGTGAAATCACCCTGGCTAACAAAAACCAAATATCCAGATTAACACACATCTGCCTGTCACATAAAAAAGATATAAATGAGTCCAAATGATTAGGCCAGCGATGAAGAGAAATGGCTATAGGTGCTAAACCAATGCAGAGTGACATCAGCAAAGCAAGTTGCACACATTTCTTTAATCAGCAGTTCTCTAACATGTCAAAACACAATTACAAATAACTTTGAAATGAAGTTAAGATTAATATTAATAACAGAAATAAACAACATATACTGAAGATCAGTAACTAAGGTAAGCACAATATAGCTAGTAAGCATTATGTAGCACTCAAAAACCTAGTAAACAGACAGTAATACATTCAAGGCCACCAAATCTCAACAATATTTTGTAAATGTCAAGCTAATTTCGGTCTTGCCAAAAGTTTTTTGCATTATTATCTTCCTGTTATATAACAAGATAATTACAAAGTAACATTATATCAATTTTTAAACTTAAAACAGATTGTGCCCAATTCTTTAAACAGCAAACGCAGACTAGTAATAACATGAACCACTTTAAAAGTTAACCCCTTGTAGACGATTGTCGCAAAATTGCTTCAAACTGCTTTTGGCCTGAATGCAGCTGAGGTGGCATATGTATCCAGCCAATGCCAGTTGATGCGTATTCGATACGTACCAAGGATTACATTGGAAGCACTGGTCACACCTTCTAGCAGTCGTGGTGGAAACTAAATCCGCCTGATAGGAGCGAAGTGTTGGCGTGGCCATACACATGGATTTTGGCTAGTAATTTCGAGAAATTAGGGCCCCATTACACTGTGGTTAAGATTAGGGTTGTAGGAGGGTTATCTGACTCAAAGGGTGTTTTGTGACCTACGTTGTGGGCATCACCTGACCAATGTCATAGGTATTGCAAGCTGCAGCTAGAGCCTTCTTCTTAATTTACCATCTGCTTGACAGCAAAAACACTAATTATTTTTTTTATATAATTGTACTAGGGGGAGCTGCCTGTTCTGCTTGTCGCATGTCATTTTAAGAGCTGGGAGCACATGATGCGTGTCTGGCAAAAGCAACCCAACAACTGCTAGGTTAGATGTCCGTGGACTTGTTTTAAATGTTGTCTCACTGTCTTGTCTCGTGCGACGTTGTAAAAACAATACTTGTCCTTTATTTCCAGCCCCGGGTATCCTCTTTCTCACAGGACGTATAACACTGCTCGCGTTGTGAAGGGGGCATCATTTTAAAGCCTGTACAGCCGCTGTCCTTTCTGCCACTTTGTGTTTCTGTTGTTTCACGTTGTGAAGAGGGGGGGTTAGGGTGGCTGAATGCACGCAAGGAGAAGTTGTCGGATCATCTGCTGCGAGCTGTGTGTTTTGCTTGTCATTGTTTTAAGAGCTAGGAGCAAGATAAAATGTCTCTCGCGGGACTTCAAATTGTCTTCATCATGTCTCATCTCCCTAGTCTGCCTCCCCAAGATTTATTTTTTTAAAATAGAGAGAAATAAATTTAGGCAACAAGGGGTTAAAGGCATTCTGAAAAGTTAAAATTTTATAGTTTTGGGCATGAACAGAGGGGCCGCGAAACTGATTTTGAAATATAATGGAAGCTATCCAACCAGGTCTGAAGTAAAAGGCAATTGACGTCTCAGCATGATTTAAGTTATAACTCTGAATTTTTTTTTTTTTTGGCATATTACATGACATCCTCCATTTGGTTGTTTATTTATTTGCTTTGAAAAAAATGAATGATTTAAATTTGAATTTTATATGAATCAATTTTTGTTTAAGAATGATTTTGCTTCACTAAAAACATTACAGGAATAGGACACGCTATCTTGGGTAATACATTTTTTTGTTTTAATGAAAAGATTAAACAGAAATTAATAAAGCTGCATGGAAAGTGCATATTATATTGAGTAACTATTATGATAAAAAGAAGACAAGTTTAGAAATAAAATGTAGACCATGGAGCATCCAGTGTTGGCACCCATCTTACACCCAGTCCTGTTGGGATCCAGAATTGATTGATTGAGACGGTTTCAAAATGGAGAGATGCTATTTGAACTATGGGCCATTCACTGTTCTTCTTCTTATTATTACTTATATGACCAATGCAGAGTTAGTTTTCTTTTCATTGTTGCATTTCAAATATTACAATCATGCTGTTCCACTGTTTAAATTGTAATTGTTCAGATTGTGCTTGACTGCTTACATTTTTCTATTTCAACTGTCCTCTTCAGATAGGTTCAGGTAGGTTTTTTTTTTTCAACATTTACAATTTACAACAAAGGTAATTATTAATAGATGTAGCTATATTTAAAGTTCCATTGCCATATTCAAGTACAGTATAGTAAGGCACAACATTTTTCATTTTTGACGTTCTTCACGCCTTTAATATGGATTTAAAGAGATATGCATAGCGCATGCAATTACCACAAATGTCAAAGTGGTAATATGTGATAATATTTTTAATTCTACCAGGTATCTACAGAGCCCTGAAAGCTAATCTCATATTTCTTCCCTAAATAATATTCCCTGCTCCCGCATGCATGTAGATTAGCAGGGTCAGGCTCAAAGATCACTTTTCGACTTTGAGTCCTTTAAATCTTCAAAACTACACAACAGTCTAAACACAAGGGGGAAGCCATTAAGCCAAAGGTCCTTGGCATTCCCAGAAGCTGAACACTAATGAAAATGGAAGTTAATGAAAGGTAGCACTTAGGTTCTTGAAGAACAATGAAAAGGCAACATCTCTGTTACACACCATAGGTAGTGATGTGCTTAATAAAGAAATTATTAACTTGATTTTTCTTTTCAATAAGTGTGCAATTCTAAAATAATATTAATAGAAACAGAAGACTGCTCAGAGCTTTGGAATTGTAAAACAGAACAATAATAAAGGAATATCTGATGAGTACAGAGTAAGTGTCTTTTACTTCATTTGTCAGCCTCCTCCTTTACACTGTGCTTTGTATTCCACACACTTTGGAGCACTTAGTCTGAACAGCATTAAAAACTAGGAACTTAATCTTAATAAAACTTTTAAAGAATAGTTAAACAGAAACCAACAACAATTAAAAGGCCTATCAGAAAGTATAAAATGCAGTTATTTTAGTTAAAGATGGTGACCTCTATGGTTGAATATGGATAGGTTTTTATTAGGCTTCTATTAAATGATGTGCCAACATTATACTATACTGTAATTTCACGATATACCACTGCGTCTTAACACCACATAGAATAGAAGCCTTCATTAAAATACTTTAACATATACATGGTGCACCATTAGGAAGTATTGTTGGTTAGGGAGCTTTTACATTTTCCATTGGCCTAGGCTCACTCTTGTTACCCCAGTGGGACAGCAAGTAATGGTCTATCTGGCAATAACAGGCAATGAGCTTCTTCTGTAATAAGGAAGGCATGATGGTTATTGATTCTAAGGTCTTCCTTATTTAAGTACAGATATTGGTATGCATTAATAGAAGCAGTAAACTCCACTCCAGGCAATATCATGTAATTATGACCAGCTTCATCAGTGTAAAGTAGGTGGTTGGTTTATACATCAGATGTCCACTGAACATAGATTTATAAATGAAAATGTCTAACTGGTGAGAGGTAGGTGAGGTGACCTAACCTTCATCTAAACAATTCTAATTTACATTTCCAAAGCTAGACGGGTAGGAGGCATTTGTCTTCTGTTTGCCTTCCTCTACATATGGTTGTGTGGTTTTTATACAAATACTAATGAACAATATATATACTTTTAAGGTAAACCTAAAACTATAAATGTCTTAAATACGTGTTCACATGAATTTCATCCATTGCAAGAATGAATAATACACATATCTAGGAAGGTCTATGTATGTATTTGACAGTGATGAATAAATTAGATATTGTATATAAAATAACACATATAGTTATGCAAAAGAAGAACAAGAGGTTACTTCACTTAAAATGCCACTGCCTATCTGGGTATTGTGTATGGGCGTTTATTATACATACTGTATATAAACAACAAACGTTTTGAAACAATCAAAACAATTTTTTTTTTTTGGAGAACACAACATTTACGGTTTGCAGCATGGCGGTGCAGTGATAGCGCTGTTGTCTGACAACAAGGAATTAGTTCAAATCTCGGGTGTTCCTGGTGCTTGCATTTTCCCCATGTCCACAGGTTTCTTTCTTCAGTCCAAAAAGGTGTTGCCTATGCTAAATTCATCCCTGATACGTGTGTGGGATAAGCTCCAGCTTCGTTGCAACCCTACTCTGAAAAAAGTTCCTTTGGAAAACAAAGGTAGTTTATGATGCTGTAGAGTAAGTGTATTGTTTGTTACTGTATGAAGTTTTATATATATATATGCTGGTATGGTATGTGTATGGGTTGACCCTGGATAGATTGGCAACCTATCCAAGGCTTGGTCTTGTTTTGATTTTCTCTGGTCCACAGTGACCTTCAATTAGATAAAAAAATGTTTTGAGAAAGTAATGTATGTTTTTTATATATAATGTTGATATAAATATGTATATAAAAATATGAATATACAAACCGGATTCCAAAAAAGTTGGAATGCAATGATGTGGAGGTGCCAACTTCTAATATTTTATTCAGAATAGAACATAAATCACGGAACAAAAGTTTAAACTGAGAAAATGTATCATTTTAACAGAAAAATATGTTGATTCAGAATTTCATGGTGTCAACAAATCCCAAAAAAGTTGGGACAAGGCCATTTTCACCACTGTGTGGCATCTCCCCTTCTTCTTACAACACTCAACAGACGTCTGGGGACCGAGGAGACCAGTTTCTCAAGTTTAGAAATAGGAATGCTCTCCCATTCTTGTCTAATACAGGCCTCTAACTGTTCAATCGTCTTGGGCCTTCTTTGTCGCACCCTCCTCTTTATGATGCGCCAAATGTTCTCTATAGGTGAAAGATCTGGACTGCAGACTAGCCATTTCAGTACCCGGATCCTTCTCCTACGCAGCCATGATGTTGTGATTGATGCAGAATGTGGTCTGGCATTATCTTGTTGAAAAATGCAGGGTCTTCCCTGAAATAGATCTGGATGGGAGCATATGTTGTTCTAGAACCTGAATATATTTTTCTGCATTGATGGTGCCTTTCCAGACATGCAAGCTGCCCATGCCACACGCACTCATGCAACCCCAGACCATCAGAGATGCAGGCTTCTGAACTGAGCGTTGATAACAACTTGGGTTGTACTTGTCCTCTTTGGTCCGGATGACATGGCGTCCCAGATTTCCAAAAAGAACTTCGAATCGTTACTTGTCTGACCACAGAACAGTCTTCCATTTTGCCACACTCCATTTTAAATGATCCCTGGCCCAGTGACAATGCCTGAGCTTGTGGATCTTGCTTAGAAATGGCTTCTTCTTTGCACTGTAGAGTTTCAGCTGGCAACGGCGGATGGCACGGTGGATTGTGTTCACTGACAATGGTTTCTGGAAGTATTCCTGAGCCCATTCTGTGATTTCCTTTACAGTAGCATTCCTGTTTGTGATGCAGTGTCGTTTAAGGGCCCGGAGATCACGGGCATCCAGTATGGTTTTACGGCCTTGACCCTTACGCACAGAGATTGTTCCAGATTCTCTGAATCTTCGGATGAAGTTATGCACAGTTGATGATGATAGATGCAAAGTCTTTGCAATTTTTCGCTGGGTAAAACCTTTCTGATATTGCTCCACTATCTTTCTGCGCAACATTGTGGGAATTGGTGATCCTCTACCCATCTTGGCTTCTGAGAGACACTGCCACTCTGAGAAGCTTGTTTTATACCCAATCATGTTGCCAATTGACCTAATTAGTGTTTATTGGTCTTCCAGCTCTTCATTATGCTCAAATTTACTTTTTCCAGCCTCTTATTGCTACTTGTCCCAACTTTTTTGGGATTTGTTGACACCGTGAAATTTTGAATCAACATATTTTTCCTTTAAAATGATACATTTACTCGGATTAAACGTTTGATCTGTCATCTACGTTCTATTACAATTAAAATATTGACATTTGCCATCTCCACATCATTGCACTCAGTTTTTATTCACAATTTGTTTAGTGTCCCAACTTTTTTTGGAATCCGGTTTGTATATTGTGGCCAGAATAAACCCTCTTGAGCTGTTGCTGACCCCAAATTTAAGCCAAGACGGAAGTTAAAAAAAATTGAATCTGTGGAAAAGGTTATTTTTATTTTTGGCATCTACACAGCTCCTTCAATGAAGAAAGCAAGATTTATAGATATTGCGATAAAAAAGATCATGTTGCCTTGCACTGCTTACAGCCCTCCAAAAAAGTGAAGGATAGTAAAAATGGGTGGAGAGATGAATTGAAGTAATTCACTAACTTGTTAAGTGGAGCAGCATAAGTACTGCAAACGGGGCTGTTAATGTATCAAACCCAGATGCTTATCTGCTATGCGCATATTAAACTCCTATCTCAAGGACATTATATAGTGAAAGTCTGCTTAACTGCTTCCTAGTAGTCCTCAGTTTCAGCAAAGTTGTCTGATCAGCAACAATGTGATCTGGACTTTTGTACACCAATGAAACACTGTTAAAACCAAACCATTCCCCTCTTCCTCTGATGCAGAAGAACTCATGATTGGTTTACTGCACTTCCCTTTTGTTTAACCATACAAGATATGAGGATATTAATAGGTGCAAAGTGCTACTGCCAGACCTCTGACAAGGACCAACACACTAAATAATCTTATATTGTTTGCTTACAATTTAAAGTCTTGTTGTTCAGGATGAAGAAATTATGCATTTGTCCTGTGACCCTTATCATTAAGAAATATTTGAAATTCTGTTAGTGTGCATATTCAAATCATTGCCTAGTAAAGAATCTAGACATTTAAGTATTTACTCTCTACCTGAGTCTTCTGGACTTTCAGTGCTAACTGCTCATTCTGCTGGTTTACCTCTATGAGGTGTCACATTTTTATTTTGGTTGAATCTTTAACATTCTTCTGTAATGAATCGTATGCCTATTGTCTTCTACTGAATTTTATATCCTATGATCCAGAATTAGATTAAGCAGGTTTGATGATGGAGGGAGAGATGTGTTCTATCCTTATTCTTTCAAATTTATACTAGTCTTCTCTGTAAAGCACCTTGTGCTGATGGGTTAGTGAAGGCTGCTATATAAAATAATGTTTTATTGATGATCCAGATAGCTTAAGATGCTAATGGTTTAAGGCTACAAATGTTGGCAGTTGCCCTGAGGAGTACGTGTATACTTAGAGTTTGTGCAACAAAACAATTGAGTTTAAAATGATATTAAAAATACAGGGGTGAATGATGCTGCATTTAGTGGGCATGTTTATTACATCACTGCATATTCTGAGTAATATTCCAGCTTGTGGTGTGTTAAGCTTTGCAAGGAAGATTTTACTTTAACTGCTATAATCAAATAGTATGCATGGCATAACCAGATACATAATATCATCAAAAAATATAACATATCAATGCTGCTCTTGATTTTTTTCTAACATAGGTATTATGAAAGCTGTTAATCCATGGCAATCATCAGATAAAAATACTTGAAAAACCATAAAAACACTTGAAATCCATTTTAACTGGCTCAGTGGCAATAGACAAATGAACCAGTTAAAATGTTCTCAATAAAAGATAAGTTCATTATTGTAAATGAACATAGGAGTATAAAATGTTACTGCAATTAATGGGCTGTATGGGTGCAAAGTAGCTCAGAAAGTAAGGTTCCCAAGGGTTTTTTTATTTTTATTTTATTTTTTTTCTTTAGAAAACAGGTGTAAAAATATAATATGCATATTAAAAATTGGTAAAAAAAAAATATAACCATAAGTTCATGGATTCCATCACCATTTCCAAAACACATATAACATGAAATTAAAATGTTAGAAATGTGAGAAGCACATATTCACACAACACAAAGACTTGATTAGAAAATAAAATAAAATCTACAAAGCTGCAAGCAATTAAGAAAATAAATGTTGTAGATGCCACACATGCTGGACGGACATCCCGGCCAGGAAAGGGAATAGGCCTGGAAGGAAGAATCGGAAAAGGCTGATGGATGGCCCATTAAAAAGAGAAATTGTGGATGGAGGCTTTTATTCCCCCAACACACTAGATGGCAGCAGCCCCGGGGTTCTGTGCACCATAAGGAACCGGCAGTGCATGCTGGGATATTTAGCCCAGCAGAGCAGACCTGCTGGGGTTTCTGGGTACCATGAGAGGGTGCTGTAAGGAGACAAGCTCCCTATTATGGACTTCCATATGACCCAGAAGTACTTCCATCGCACAATCGCCCTGGCACCGGAAGTACTCCTGGGTCCATAACAAAAGGACCGCACTCCCTTATTCAGGCGAGTCAGAGCTGGATTGCAGAGAGGCAACACTTGACTGGAGGAGGGCAGTGCAGTGGTGAGAGAGTTATTGGGAGGAGAAGGAAAACTTGTGGTTTGTGCTTTTTGTACCATAACGAAGGTAATTGTCGTTAATAAACAACCTTTATATCTAATTCTCTGTTTGTGTCGGGGTTTGGGCTCGCAGACGCCCAGGGGTTCATCACAATGTGAACAGCAAAAGTAATACAAGCAAATATTACTGTATATATAGAAAACAGTTTTCTTAAAGGTTTGTTTATTTATTCATTCTGACACTTTTAAAACTAAAATTTTCATTTAAAGTTAGGTTCAAATAATTCCTTTGACTTAGACCATCAGTAGACTTTATTATTTCCCATATTAAGTCAGATCTAAGAGGCATAACCCTGTGGCCTCCCATGTAAATGGGATGGAAACACAAGAACCATTGAGAAAGAGGCACATTAGAAGGAAGCACAACATAAGTGGTCATGGGAAGTTCACCGGAGTCTGTCTAACACCTTAAGATTGCTATAGAAAAGTAGACAAGTAATCTGTCACCTGAATAAAATAAAACAAGGAAAGAGAAATGGAAAGGCAGTACCCTTGTGGCTTTCGCAAGGTGAGGAACTATAGACTATGTGAGAAAGATTTCTAATTTATTGCTGAAGGAGAGATCCCCTCTGTGAAAGCTTAGACTAAGGCTCCTCTTTATGATCTAAAGTCTAAGAGCAAAATGGTTTATATCTGACAAAAGAAGTGGAAGAATAAGTGGTAGCTTGTTTGGTTTGTATTCCTGGACTTTTTCTGTCTTCCTTTTAAAAATGAAGAAAATTAGCAGGATTAAGAATGTTATTAAGAAATTTGCTTTTTGGCTTATGTCACAACATATAGGGAACATTTTAAAAAGCGAGTTTAATACTTATTGCTGTTATTCAGTGTACCACAGTCCGAACAATCTACACAAATGATCTTCAATTTAGGAAATCTAGAAGTGAATCAGTCTGGTGCTATAATTCACAGAAAAACAGAATACTTAATTCTGCTTGATCTTGCCATAAAAGTGAACAGTGTTCTACCAGTGTACTTGGACATCGACATTGTTTTAATGAGTGATATAACCTTCTGAACTCATAAGCAAAATGAAAGTTTAATTAATTCACTTTGTGGCAATAATATAATCACCTGCTAAGACAAAAGGAGACTGTATATGCCCATCATTGAAACGTGAGGAGTGACAGAGAAAGAAGGCAGAAAGGCCAAAGGTAATTTCATAGTCATGTCTCATTTTCAGATCAAGCTCTATAAAGCAAAACAGGTCTGCTCAACATACCCAGGCCACTAAACATTTTGAATGGAAAGCCTACTAAACACTGCATGACTTAAATTTTTGTGACATTTGTCTTATAGTATGCTGGAAAAGTACTACCCATATATCATGACTTGTGTAATGCATCTTTGTAGTCACAGGAACAACATTACTATAACAGATCTACAATGGATCTACAGTGGATCCAAAGTACAGCCAACAAGGAGAAGCATGATGAGCTACAAAGACACATGTAGCCAGGCGTACTGCCAGGCCTAATACTTTTTCTACCCTTTTTCCAAATGCACGTCTGAGCTGGCAACCTGATAAAAATTAAAGATCATCTCTGGAATCGAATCAAACTGTTACAAACCAGAGAGTGACATTCAAGGTCTAGCTTGCAGCTGTATTATCTAAATATACAAAGTGCTTTACATTCCTTCACATATTTTTCTAAACTTAAAGGCACTGTTACACTGAGGAATTTTGTAAGCAAACTGAATAAGCAAACAACAGTGGTTAACTCGTTAACTGCTAATTATGTGTAGTGTTAGAGTGCATTACTCAAAAAGCTCTCAAGACTTTCTCTCTGCTGCCTGAAGTGAATGGCTGGAGCAACATTTATTCTGCATTTGGATCATATGAAGCTGCATAAGCTGGAGTTCAAAAAAACAAATACTTTGGAAAGCACTTGAATAAAAATTACTTAAATCTGCCAGTAGTGTTGCTACATTTTTGAAGAGGTCAGTATTTCTGAAAAAGAAAAAAAAAGAAAAAACTTTAATTGGATGCTTAATGTCTACAAATCAGATGCAAATGTTACATGTTTTATTTGTATAATGACTAAATTTAAAATTACTACAATTTCATATTCATGTGTTTAATCTAAGGATGTAAATGAAATTTAGGGTCAGAAAGGGAAACTTGAATTTACAACATAATAGTTTCAAGCACAAAATGATTACTGGTATTTTAATGTTATCCTGCAAGCCATATGTATTACTTTATGCTGCACTGACAAACAAGAATACAAACTGCCTCAGTGACTCTTCCCTCTACATCTGTTTTACTGTATTTTCTCTTCCAAGAGCATCACACAATGCACTAATGCTTATCCTAACATGCTTCTGTTTAAGTATTAAAATTGAACTTTCCTGATTTTTTTTTTTTTTTACTTATTTTACTTTTGACTTATCTTGGTTTGCTATTTCACACTTGAGTGCTCAAAAAATAGAATGATGCAGCATGGTAAACTTTACAAGTCTATCAGATTTTTAAGGAGGTATATTATTTTCATTTCAGGTTTAGCAATGCAAACTCATAAATAAACATAAGTCATTTTCGCCTAAAGATATCAGGCATTATCAGGGCACAAAAACTTCTCAGTATATTGAGACCACCCATTCATAAGCATTAAATATGGAATAGTGATTAAAGAGATGGAAACAAAATAAAAAATGGATGGATTGATTGATGGACATTAAACTTCAGATTAACCAATTCAGTCCTCACCACTGCCTGAAATACATTCTGAATGGTAGTGGCATACCCGTAAAAGGGTCTTTGGATGATGTCCAGTATTGTGCAACACCATAAAATGCATACAATTATGGTGTAACGAGGTAATGGATAAAAGAAAGTCATAAGAGAGAAAGTGTAAAATAGTGGTAAAAATGTGTGGGGAAAGAAAATGTGATGTCACAGAAAATGCTGCTTGAGGCAAAAAAAGATAATATGAAGCCACTCTTCTTATTTTATAGGAAGACCAATGCACTTTTTAATACACTACGAAAGTATATATCTACTTGACATCCCATTCTTTTTTTTTTTGTTTTCAAGAATAAGAAATGAGACATACGGGTTACATATTTAAACTGATTTAACTGTTAAAATACAACCTCAAGATAAATTCTAATGTTTAAAATACAAGTTAGTAACACCTGAAAACAAAATCTAAACATATGAAGGCTAATCTCGGATTAAGCTCTTACTGCTAAACCCAAAATTCAGAAGCTGCTTTGATCTCCACTCAGCACTCTTAAGACACTGGTGAAAGTTTAAAGCAGTTTGGAATTCAAATGCCCCATAATAACCCAACATCCTTCTCTCAACTTTAAAAATAACCTGAAAAGACCTCTTTGTTTGAAACTTTCTGACATTGCTATTAGCAACAGAGAACTTTCGTTGTCCCCTGGGTGAAATCTGGCTGTTTACTGACACTCAATAAATAAACAAATATTGCACATAATATATATTTATATAAATACACAAACACTATGGTCTGAGCATACACCAGAATGACTACAAGAAAGAAAATTCCTGACTTACGTAATCGTATTACTGTTATGCTATATTACCAATAGCATTTCCTGACACACATCTGCTGAGTAATTTGTTGGCTAAAAGTACTCAGTGTTAAAATATATTGGAGTATTTTTGTAGTTGCTAATACAAAGTGCATTTGAAATTAGAATGATTTATCCAATTATTCATGTCATAGATAAAACAGCATGGTATGCAGTATTGTACAGTATCTCATAATGAATTTGTTGTATATTCCTTCTTAATGCTAAAGATGCAAGACTTTTTAAAATACCTGAAATGGACTATTTGGGAAGCAAATGTGCTCTATTAAAGTAATGAACATAATCACTCTTTTCATTATTTCTATGTTTCTTTGTTTCAGCTTTTTCTATTTGGAGTGGCATGGTGGTTTAATGGTTAACAGTTCATCTTCACAGCTCCAAAGTCATTTTTGATCTCAGTCTGGGCAATGTCTGTGTGGAGTTTGTATGTTCTTGTTGTATGTGTACTAGACTTCCACCTATAAAGTGTTATTTTATCTGGATTGTATCCTGCCTTGCCATTGACAATGCCTTGCATCCTTGAACCAGATAATGGATTCATGAAGTTGTCTATTTGATAGTCTCAAACAAATATTTTAATCCTGCTATAGTATCTTCTTCTTCTTGCTGCTGCTCCCGTTAGGGATTGTCACAGCGGATCATCTTCTTCCATATGTTTCTGTCCTATGTATCTTGTTCTGTTACACCCATCACCTGCATGTCCTCTCTCACCACATCCATAAACTTTCTCTTAGGCCTTCCTCTTTTTCTCTTGCCTGGCAGCTCTATCCTTAGCATCCTTTTCCCAATATACTCAGCATCTCTCCTCTGCACATGACCAAACCAGCATAATCTCGCCTCTCTGACTTTGTCTCCCAACCATCCAACTTGAGCTGACCCACAAATGTACTCATTTCTAATCCTGTCCATCCTCGTCACACCCAATGCAAATCTAAGCATCTTTAACTCTGCTACCTCCAGCTCTGTCTACTGCTTTCTGGTCAGTGCCACCGTCTCCAACCCATATAACATATTTGGTCTCACTACCATCCTGTAGACCTTCCCTTTCACTCTTGCTGATATCCGTCTGTCAGAAATCACTCCTGACACTCTTCTTCACCCATTCCACCCTGCCTGCACTCTCTTTTTCACCTCTCTTCCACAATCCCCATTACTCTGTACTGTTGATACCAAGTATTTAAATTCAACCACCTTCGCCAACTATACTCCTTGCATCCTCACCATTCCACTGACCTCCCTCTCATTTAAACACATGTATTCTGACTTGTTCCTACTGACCTTCATTCCTCTCCTCTCTAGAGCATATCTCCACCTTTCCAGGGTCCCCTCAACCTGTTCCCTACTATTGCTACAGATCACAATGTCATCAGCAAACATCATAGTCCATGGTGACTCCTGTCTAATCTCGTCTGTCAACCTGTCCATCACCATTGCAAATAAGAAAGGGCTCAAAGCCGATCCCTGATGTAATCCCACTTCCACCTTAAATGCATCCATCACTCCTACTGCAGTTCTTACTACTGTCACACTTCCCTTGTACATATCCTGTACAACTCTTACATACTTCTCTGCCACTCCCGAATTCCTCATACAATACCACAACTCCTCTCGAGGCACCCTCTCATATGCTTTCTCTAGGTCCACAAAGACACAATACAACTCCTTCTGGCCTTCTCTATCCTTCTACATCAACACCCTCAGAGCAAACATTGCATGTGTGGTGCTCTTTCTTGGCATGAAACCATACTGCTGCTCGTTAATCATCACCTCAATTCTTAACCTAGCTTCCACTACTCTTTCCCATAACTTCATGCTGTGGCTCATCAATGTTATCCCCCTGTAGTTACTACAGTCCTGCACATCCCCCTTATTCTTAAATATTGGCACCACTTCTTCTCCACTCCTCAGGCATCCTCTCACTTTCCAAGATTCCATTAAACAATCTGGTTAAAAACTCCACTGCCATCTCTCCTAAACGCCTCCATGCTTCCACATGTATGTCATCTGGACCAACGGCTTTTCCATTCTTCATCCTCTTCATCGCTGTCCTTACTTCCTCATTGCTAATCCGTTGCAGTTCCTGATTCACTATCTCCACATCAACCAACCTCTTCTCTGTCTCGTTCTCTTCATTCATCAGCCTCTCAATGTACTCTTTCCATCTACTCAGCGCACTTTCCTCACTTGTGAGTACGTTTCCATCTTTATCCTTTATTACCCTAACCTGCTACACATCTTTCCCACCTCGGTCCCTCTGTCTAGCCAATTGATACAGGTCCTTTTCTCCCTCCTTAGTGTCCAACCTCTCATACAACTCATCAAACGCCTTTTCATTAGCCTTCGCCACCTCTCTCTTCACCTTGCACCTTATCTCCTTGTACTCTTGTCTACTTTCTGCATCTCTCTGACTATCCCACTTCTTCTTTGCCATCCTCTTCCTCTGTATACTCTCCTCTCCTCATTCCACCTCCAGGTTTTCTTTTCCTCCTTTCTCTGTCCAGATGTCACACCAAGCACCCTTCTTGCTGTCACCCTTACTACATCTGCTGTAGTTTCACAACTGTCTGGTAATTCTTCACTACCACCCAGTGCCTGTATCACCATCTCCCTAAACTTAACCTTGCAGTCGTCCTTTTTCAACTTCCATCATTTGATTCTTGGTTCAGCCCTCACTCTCTTCCTCTTCTTGATCTCCAATGTCATCCTACAGACCACCATTCTGTGCTGCTTAACTACACTTTCCCCTGCCACCACTTTGCAGTCTTCAATCTCAATCAGATTAACTCTTCTGAATAGGATGTAATCTACCTGTGTGCATCTTCCTCCACTCTTGTATGTAACCCTATATTCCTGCCTCTTCTTAAAATACGTACTCACCACAGCCATGTCCATTCTTTTTGGCAAAATCCACTATCCTCTGACCTTCTTCATTCCTCTCCTTGACACCATACCTACCCAACACCTCCTCATCTGCTCTATTCCTTTCACCAACATGTCTATTGAAATCTGCTCCAATCACCACTTTCTGTCCCTTGGGTACACTGTTCATCACTTTACCAAACTCACTCCAAAAATCTTCTTTCTCATCCATTGCACACCCAATTTGCAGGGCATATGCACTAACAAAATTCATCATCACACCTCCAATTTCCAGCTTCATAATCATTACTCTGTCTGTCACTCTTTTCATCTCCAAAATACTCTTGACATACTGTTCCTTCAGAATAACCCCATCTCCATTTCTCCTCCTATCCACACCATGATAGAAAAATTGAATCCACCTTTGATCCACATGGCCTTACTTCCCTTCCATTTAGTCTCTTGCACACACAATATATCAGCCTTCCTTCTCTCCATCATATCTGCCAACTCTCTCCCCTTACCAGTCATACTGCCAACAGTCAAAGTTCTTACCCTTGGTTCCACTCTCTTTACCTTCCTCCTTTCCTCCTGCCTCCGGACACGTCTCCCCCCTCCTCTTCTCCTTCTTCTTCTTCTTCGGCCAACAGTAGCCCAATTTCCGCCAGCACCCTGTTGGCTAACAGTACTGGTTAACCCAGCCACAGGAGATGCCCAAACCAGTGTGTTTCTTTGTGCCGGTCCCAAGCCCAGATAAATGGGGAGGGTTATGTCGGGGAGGGTTATGTCAGGAAGGGCATCTGGTGTAAAATTTTGCCAAATCAATACATGGACAATAATCCTGCTATAGTATAAATGTACAAAAATAATTCATCTATACATATTTCACATGCAAACTTTATTTCTACGTATCGTATTTACTAAGGAAAATATTTACCATGCCCTGCTCCCCATATTCCATATGTTTATCTGATTTCCACAGGTCTCCAAGACACCACAGTCCACACCCTATGCCAGGTATTATCCTCTATACAATTTTAAAAAATTCTGCTTAAACAGAGAAAAAGACTATAAAATGAGTTTCTGTATTTTAATACATTCTTGTTATGCTTGCCATGCTGCCAGACAAGGGTGCTGGCTTCCATGGTGGTTGGACATGAAATATACACCAAATGTCCAGATAGATAGATAGATAGATAGATAGATAGATAGATAGATAGATAGATAGATAGATATACCCATCACCACCAATAAAATATACAGATTACAAAGGCTACCTGAATCGATGAATGCAGATGGATGGATGGATAGATGGATGGATAGATGCACTACATCAAGCTAGTAAAATAAGCAAATGTATACTTTGGAAAATTACCTACCTGACTGATAGATAACATTAGAGGTTGCATAATAAAAGAGAAGTAAGGCATTCTGAATGATTAAGTAAATATTAATTTGTGATCATCGGCAAATTAGATTACATTTTAACCAAAGTTTATAGCTCTGTTTATGTGTACTTAGGTGTGTAATTCTTCTGTATTGATGTAGTTGTCTACTGCTCTATACCTTTGTAAATCTGTCTAAGCACTCTGAGAAGTGCTGATTGAAAAGCTATATAATAATAAATTAAACTGAATAAAGTGAGTTGAAAGTGACAGATAAAATTATTTTCTTCATGTTGTTTCATACCTGAGCCTCTCTCTAAAAATGTAATTAAAAACAATGGAGCATTTTAACTGCTATACTTGCTGCCGGCAAAAACAAGAAGCTACCCTCCCTAAAATAAGGTTGACGTTTAACTATTTTAAGTTATGTATGGAACATGTGTCATTAAAGTGTACAGAAGGCTACAAACAAGAGCCTAATAATAGATTCAGTTAGAATTTATCCACACACACTCAAAAAAGTGGTGAGCTTATATAGCAAAATAGTCTCCTGCACAATAAAAAAACAATAATTCATGCACATTTAGATAAACTTATATAGTTACAAAAGTCTAATGCTGAAAGGTAACACAGTATTATAAAAAGACACTCCCACACCTTTCCAGGTCCTAATCACCAATTATGACTCTATTAGCCTAGCCAGACAGTTTGTTTGCTCCTGAGGCAGCTGAAGGGGCCTCAGATCTGGACCTCTGGTCTTCCGCTTTCCACTTGAGCGAGCACACAGTCGAGCGGCTGTCATCTGCAGACATTGAGGAGTGGCGATGGTGCCTTGTTCCTTCAGATAACAACACCTGACCTTACAACCGTTTACTGAGAAAATACTTGCTTAATGGCAGGCTGCGTGAAGCCTCTTCAGCGAGTGCAAAATGAAGGGGAAATTAAGAGGCAGTGGGATAAATCTGTGGCAGACTCACTAGACACTTCATTAAATCGCAGTTGCTTCATCTTGTAGGGCACTAATAGAAACAGAGCCCTCGTTAGCTGGTGTGCAAAAGATCAATCACATACTAAGAGACGTGCTTGGGTTTCCAGCTTCTAGAAGACACAAGCTGGGGAAAGAGAGCACGCACACACACAAAAAAAAAGACGTATTTAAGCCCCGTCAGGAAGACTCTGAATGGCCTCTCAGCAAGTTCCTTAAATTACCTTGCCAGTAACTGACTCAAGCACCAATGCTCAGAGGAACTTGTTAAAGTCTCCCTTTTCAAACAACTGCCTGCTAATATACGACTATAGGGCCTTGGTCAAAAGTTCATAATGTGCATATGTAAAAAGGTAGCCGACAGCCTGAGGGCTGAAACCGGAGGAAAATAATTGCGGTAAAATGCTGAAAATGCTGTGCTGAGGTTCCCCCTGACTTGAGTCCCATAGGAAAAAGGTTGATTAGAGCTGAAAGCCCATTGAAGTTTTTTCCCCGTTATTATTTTTTTGTCACCAAGTAATTTTATTTTCTTATTTGCTTTCTTTTAATTTTGTCATAAAACAACAAAAATGTCATAAATATATTCAGCAATGATTCTTTTGACTTAATATTTGATGTGAATGTAAAATCCCTTAATTGCACAGAACAGACGTATATCATAACCAGCAGTTCATTTCAAATCTACTTCATCCAATTCAGGGGCCACAGTGTACTCTGGCAGCACCAGCCAGTCCACTAGTACAACATACTGTACAGTAGATTATATATTAGATATAAAAATGATTACAAATAGAAAATTAGTTTGCAGCTTTCTACAATACAACAGCTAACGGAAATCCCTAATTAAACTAACATTACATGCCCATTCATTCTTGATGCAGTAAATATTTTTCAGGGTTGTGGGTGCCACAGCCCTTTCTAGAAGCATCAGGAACAAATCAGGGTCAACCCTAGCCAAACCACCAGCACACTGTTAAGCTTATTTGTACACAAATCCTACTCTCACTCAATCAGCACTAATTTAGAGTCACCAATTAGCCTCACGCTGACATTTTTTGGTCTGTACCTGAGAAAAACCCAACCAAACTTGTGAAGAACATACTAACTTTATACAGTGGTTAATGTTCAAATCAAAGACTTTGAAGATGCGAATCAACAGTGCCAACCATTCTATCATTTTGCCAAACAACACTGCAAAAACAGCTTTATTAAGTCATTTTTGAAAGGAGTATATAATGGTGGTACAGAAAATTATATCACCTTTCAGGACATACGTCCATGTTCACTGCTACCTTTTGTATATTGTTCAATTGCCCTACTTATATTTACACTAACTTCCAGGGGACGTTGGTGTTCTTTTGCACTCAGATTTCACAATGAGTGACAGCACTAAACTAGCATGGTGCGAGGTGGACTGAGAATTGGCATGTGATTTCAGCAAAGGACCGGCATCCAGTTCAGATTTCCCTTTCACCTTCAGTGTACAGATGTTGGACAGTTTTTACCTCCTTATAAATCTGTACTGGTTAAATGAGTGCAAAAAACTGGGATATTGATTATATTTGCTTTCAGCAAGTCAGTTAGCTGACATGGTACAGTTGTCATTGAGAACAACAAAATGCCCTACACTAACTTTATCAAATATGAAATGTGAACTTTTAAATAGGTGGATACTTTATTAGTCTATGGAATTATTAATTTAAACATCAGTAACTTTTTAAACATTTAAAAAGGGAAGAGAGTATTTTTTTATCCATCGATCTCAAAAGCAAATTTTTAAGGACAAGCAAATTAAAATAGTTTGGGTTACAATGAATAACAACTTTTCCTTTTTAATTACTAATTGATGACACATTAATCAAACAGACAATATTATGGTAAAAGGTGTCTTACTTCTACTGTCCTACTACAACAAACTCCTCCTACTACTGCTGCTAACAAAATATTGATCTACTGTATTGTACCCTTTTGTGTCATGATAGCCAAATAACAAAACAAGTGAAATATTAGCCTTTGGCTTTCAACAATTTATATTTAGGAAATGGTGTGCAAACTGACTGAGCTGACAGTAATGTTCTGGATTCTTGAGTTACATACAGTACCTCATTGACTGAACTACAGCAGCTACACAAGGATGCAGCCATTTTTATTTGGAACAAAGTACATAAGGTGTTCAACAAATAATTTTTAAAAACATGATAGTGTAGTATTTTGTCTTTTTACTAGTCAATAATCTGCAGTTATTCAGCAAAACAGCTATGCTCAAAGAAATGTAACATAAGGACACAGTACAGTATAGCAGGTGGGAACTGCTCTGCAGTCTTCTAATCGCTCATTTCCACTACAGTGATCCCTCGCTATAATGCGGTTCAACTTTCGCGGCTTCACTCTATCGTGGATTTTAAATGTAAGCATATCTAAATATATATCACAGATTTTTCGCTGGTTCGCGGATTTCTGCGGACAATGGGTCTTTAAATTTATGGTACATGCTTCCTCAGTTTGTTTGCCCAGTTGATTTCATACACGGGACGCTATTAGCAGATGGCTTAGAAGCTACCCAATCAGAGTATGTATTACTTATTAAATAAAATTCCTCAATGATATATGATATGCTTCCCACTCAGTGCTTGATTGTTTGCTTTTCTCTGTGTCTCTCACTCTCTCTGACATTCTCTCCGCTTGATGGAGGGGGTGTGAGCAGAGAGTCTGTTTGCACAGAGGCTGTTTGCCTAGAGGATATGGAATGTGAGATGTGGCCGGCTTGTCATCCCGACCAATACCCCGAGGCCGTCAGATGGAGCCCTCCCTGCAGTATGGATGTGCCCTGAAGACCAGCAGGGAGTCATGGGACATGTAGTTTTTATACAAGACCCTGCTGGATACCACAGGGGCCGCAAGAGGGAGCTGCAGGGGGGACCGAGGACTTCTTTGTGCCCTTTAACCCAGAAGTTCATCAAAAGAAGAGCGACGGGCTTCCGGGGGGAAGAAAAGAACATTTTACCTGACCTGGAAGTGATACAAGATCACATGGACTGGGGATTGAGAACACTTCTGGGTCAGGATATATAAAGGACTACGGGAGCTCCCAAACGGCGAGCTGAGATGGGTGGAAGGGTGGCAACACGTCTGGGAGTTGGGGGATTGTATTATTGTGTATTTGGTTTGTGTATGAGTATAGTGGAGGAGAGGGTGCTTTGTTCACTGTGGCATTTAAATAAAGTCAACTTGTGGACTTTTACTTGGTGCCTGGAGTCGTGGACAGGGGTTCAAGAGAGTGAGAGCACCCCCTATCTGTCACAGGACGCTCCTGTAAAAAATGCTGAAAGACTACCTTCACATTGCTCTCTTCTTTGCAACCGCTTTATCGCGGTGCGCATACTTAAAAGCCCAACAGCACATATTGATTTTTTGATTGTTTACTTTCTCTCACTGACATTCTCTGCTCCTGACACGCATTCCTTTGAAGAGGAAGATATGTTTGCATTCTTTTAATTGTGAGAAAGAACTGTCATCTCTGTCTTGTCTTGGAGCACAGTTTAAACTTTTGACTAAAGGGTGTTATTTTATGTCTAGAGGGCTCTAATAATGTTAACAGTGTGGGAGAGTTTATAAGGGCTTAAAATATATAAAAATAACTACACAAACATATGGTTTCTACTTCGCAGATTTTCACCTATCGCGGGGGGTTCTGGAACGCGATCGAGGAGGGATTACTGTATAGCCTGTTCTTTCTGCCATTCAGAGAATGTTTCCTTGTTTTAAAATAGAAAATTTTGAAATTCAGTAATGCTTTTAAATGGGAAGTTTTAAAAATATTAAAAAAAAATGAAACATTTCTGATAGATTTTCTCAGAAGACAAATAATATGTCAATCAATCAAACAATAAAAAAAATAAACTTAAGTACATCGGGTGAAAGCATTGAATTGCCTGATAACAGTGGACAGAAAACATTTTTTTTGTAATTCCACTTTACGGAAATAAGGTTTGATAAAATTTGAAGTAAACGATAACAGTATCAACATACTGTATGCTGTGTAGTTTATATGGACTCTATCAAGCAGGGGAATCCTCGTGAGGCTTAGGCATAATACCAGTATTATAAATCTGCAGGAACAAGCATAAAAATACAGTCTATGAACTTCAAACTAATAGCAACATTCTCAACTGTTAATACAAAGAAACCATCAAGTGTGCTATGTTTAAATCATTTTAGTCCTTAAAGTGATGCACCCATGCAGCAGAACTATTATTACTGGGCAATAATGACACATGCTTTGTAGAAATTGTGTTTTCACTTAACTACACATATTCATAAATGCTTCCAAAAATGTTCAGAACAGGTTTCCCAGATTAGTGTGCATTTAACACATTAACGTTTTACTTAAAACCCACAAGAAATAGACTGAATCGGGCAACACTTCATTCACAGTCACTAAAATAAAATGTGTTAAGTTGGATCAATCAATATACTTAATATGACAGAAAATAACATTAAAATGTTGAAAAACTTCCATAAAATAAACTTGAAAGGCATTGTTTGTATACAATTAAAAAAAATGGATACAATCCAATGCTGACCTTTTTTCTCATTCTGGAGGTTAGGTGAGCTTGATATAAGTCTGGCAAAGTGCTATCAATCATTGTTTGCTCATATTGTACATCAATGCAGGGAGATCATTACATTTTGAGATGGTTGCTCCTCATGCAGGGCAATAAAATAAAGACCCGACTGATTTGACTGATTGATTGTTAATTGATGCAGGGTAATGGGTGTATTGATGGGCCGTATGATATAAATATGCATAGTAAATGCATGCTGGTGCTTATGAGGAAAATGCAATCAGTTAACCATTTTACTACCCTGTGAATTGATCTGTACCCCCTCATGTCACACTGTCTCAAATCCTGCCATGTTTAAGAATATAATAAAATTAATTTACTTGCATGCTGCTTTCCATTCAAATAGTATTTGAAAATATTTTCACTATCAAAATTTGGAGTGTGGAATTAAGTACAAGGTAATCCAAGCAGCTACAAAAAATGTTAATATTTATAAAGGGATTTTGCTTTTAATGAAAAGAGAACGGAAAATACAATGCAACATGATGACATATAGGTACAGAAGCTAATAGCTTCAAAAGGTGAAAGAGTCTTCACTTGTTTCACATAATTGTCATAAAAAAAAGTTACGGACAGCAAATTCCCATATTTGTTAAATGTTTAAAGAACTTTGCACTGAATTGAAAAATAAACTCTGATTACAAATTGACTTATTTCTATACGACACTTGACACTTTAGAAGGAGCTCAGTTTTGAGCAGGGATTGTGGGTGTTGGCACGTGGTGCAGAACAGGAGGTTGGCTATGATGGCCCCAACTACAGACTACAATAATAAAGACTGCCTATTGGATGTGTTAGTGTAGTCAAAACACCATCATAGGGGGCATTTCAAATAATAGAAGCACAGTTGGGGGTTAACAGTGATTCCCCCTGAGCAACAGGTGGTAGCAGTGAGGCCCACTATCTTGTCCTTCTTAACAGTATAATGAGCAGACTTAAAAGCCAGAGCTCAAGAATGTTGAAATACCTGTGGCCACCAGACAGTGCTCTATGTGTATGAACTAGGATTTACACACCGCACACAAACCTTGGAGCTAGTTCCTGGGTTTACCTTGGCAGAGGTCTCAGATTCAGGGTAT